>NC_091169.1:46924886-47017386 GCF_040958095.1 Procambarus clarkii | reverse complement strand
CAGGCAGTACGCCAGGTGTGGAGGTGAGTCAGGCAGTAGACCAGGTGTGGAGTGAGTCAAGCAGTAGGCAAGGTGTGGAGTGAGTCAGACAGTAGACCAGGTGTGGAGGTGAGTCAGGCAGTAGACCAGGTGTGGAGGTGAGTCAGGCAGTAGGCCAGGTGTGGAGGTGAGTCAGGCAGTAGACCAGGTGTGGAGGTGAGTCAGACAGTAGGCCAGGTGTGGAGTGAGTCAGGCAGTAGGCAAGGTGTGGAGTGAGTCAGACAGTAGGCCAGGTGTGGAGTGAGTCAGGCAGTAGGCCAGGTGTGGAGGTGAGTCAGACAGTAGGCCAGGTGTGGAGGTGAGTCAGGCAGTAGGCCAGGTGTGGAGGTGAGTCAGGCAGTAGACCAGGTGTGGAGTGAGTCAGGCAGTAGGCCAGGTGTGGAGTGAGTCAGACAGTAGGCCAGGTGTGGAGGTGAGTCAGGCAGTAGGCCAGGTGTGGAGGTGAGTCAGGCAGTAGACCAGGTGTGGAGGTGAGTCAGGCAGTAGGCCAGGTGTGGAGGTGAGTCAGGCTGTAGACCAGGTGTGGAGGTGAGTCAGGCAGTAGGCCAGGTGTGGAGGTGAGTCAGGTAGTAGGCCAGGTGTGGAGTGAGTCAAGCAGTAGGCAAGTTGTGGAGTGAGTCAGGCAGTATGCCAGGTGTGGTGTGAGTCATACAGTAGACCAGGTGTGGAATGAGTCAGTCAAGTAGTCATGACGTCACCAGCGTGAATGGACGCATCCTATTGGAGCCGGCACCTGCGCCGTGATGCTATTGGTCAGCTCATAGACCTAATGGTCGTGTCCCAAGGAGGCATATACATTGTTATATGTTTTATATTAGTATAGGACGGGATTTACATGGACACTTGTTAAGTGGTAAATCCGGGTACTCACACGGGCCCTCGTTATGTGGTCAACATCTACACTAGTCGTACCTGGAAGGGAGAACAACGGTAATTAATATAAATGACAACATGGTGAATGGTTTGACACACGTGGTGCGGCCCCCGCTCATCAGGTGTCAGTAGTGGGTTAATATGAGCCTTATTGTGGCACCCAGTGCCTTGGGTGCTTCACCGTTACTGTGGCACCCAGTGCCTAGGGTGCTTCACTGTTACTGTGGCACCCAGTGCCTAGGGTGCTTCACCGTTACTGTGGCACCCAGTGCCTAGGGTGCTTCACTGTTACTGTGGCACCCAGTGCCTTGGGTGCTTCACCGTTACTGTGGCACCCAGTGCCTAGGGTGCTTCACTGTTACTGTGGCACCCAGTGCCTTGGGTGCTTCACTGTTACTGTGGCACCCAGTGCCTAGGGTGCTTCACTGTTACTGTGGCACCCAGTGCCTAGGGTGCTTCACTGTTACTTTGGCACCCAGTGCCTTGGGTGCTTCACTGTTACTGTGGCACCCAGTGCCTAGGGTGCTTCACCGTTACTGTGGCACCCAGTGCCTAGGGTGCTTCACTGTTACTGTGGCACCCAGTGCCTTGGGTGCTTCACCGTTACTGTGGCACCCAGTGCCTAGGGTGCTTCACTGTTACTGTGGCACCCAGTGCCTAGGGTGCTTCACTGTTACTGTGGCACCCAGTGCCTTGGGTGCTTCACTGTTACTGTGGCACCCAGTGCCTAGGGTGCTTCACCGTTACTGTGGCACCCAGTGCCTTGGGTGCTTCACTGTTACTGTGGCACCCAGTGCCTAGGGTGCTTCACTGTTACTGTGGCACCCAGTGCCTAGGGTGCTTCACTGTTACTGTGGCACCCAGTGCCTAGGGTGCTTCACCGTTACTGTGGCACCCAGTGCCTAGGGTGCTTCACCGTTACTGTGGCACCCAGTGCCTAGGGTGCTTCACTGTTACTGTGGCACCCAGTGCCTAGGGTGCTTCACTGTTACTGTGGCACCCAGTACCTAGGGTGCTTCACCGTTACTGTGGCACCCAGTGCCTTGGGTGCTTCACTGTTACTGTGGCACCCAGTGCCTAGGGTGCTTCACTGTTACTGTGGCACCCAGTGCCTAGGGTGCTTCACCGTTACTGTGGCACCCAGTGCCTTGGGTGCTTCACTGTTACTGTGGCACCCAGTGCCTAGGGTGCTTCACTGTTACTGTGGCACCCAGTGCCTAGGGTGCTTCACCGTTACTGTGGCACCCAGTGCCTTGGGTGCTTCACTGTTACTGTGGCACCCAGTGCCTAGGGTGCTTCACTGTTACTGTGGCACCCAGTGCCTAGGGTGCTTCACCGTTACTGTGGCACCCAGTGCCTAGGGTGCTTCACCGTTACTGTGGCACCCAGTGCCTAGGGTGCTTCAAGTACAACACTGTAATGAAGGGTGAGCCCGAGTGTGTTCCCTCCCCCTCACTTCCCCTCCTCTCCCCTCACCACCACCATCCAGAGGGAGGGGGGGGTGGGGGGGAGCGTCACAGAGCCACCACCACCAGCCAGAGGGAGGGAGGGGGGGTGGGGGGGCGTCACAGAGCCACCACCACCAGCCAGAGGGAGGGTGGGGGGGTGGGTGGGGGGGAGCGTCACAGAGCCACCACCACCAGCCAGAGGGAGGGAGGGGGGGTGCGGGGGGGGGCGTCACAGAGCCACCACCACCATCCAGAGGGAGGGAGGGGGGGTGGGGGGGCTTCACAGAGCCACCACCACCATCCAGAGGGAGGGGGGGGTGGGGGTGGGAGCGTCACAGAGCCACCACCACCATCCAGAGGGAGGGTGGGGGGGTGGGGGGGAGCGTCACAGAGCCACCACCACCAGCCTTACACAAAGACCCAACATGTGGGTCAATCTTTATTAAAAGACTTATCTCACCCACTTTCCCCCACACTTTATCACACTCCCTGTGACTTAGGCTTGTATATACACCCCTTGTTGCAGGTTGGTCTCCTGCTGCTCCTTGCTGACACCAGCCTGTCTGGTGTCAGCATGGTGGACAGCCCGTCTGGTGTCAGCATGGTGAACAGCCCGTCTATTGTCAGCATGGTGGACAGCCCGTCTGGTGTCAGCATGGTGGACAGCCCGCCTGGTGTCAGCATGGTGGACAGCCCGCCTGGTGTCAGCATGGTGGACAGCCCGTCTGGTGTCAGCATGGTGAACAGCCCGCCTGGTGTCAGCATGGTGGACAGCCCGTCTGGTGTCAGCATGGTGGACAGCCCGTCTATTGTCAGCATGGTGGACAGCCCGTCTATTGTCAGCATGGTGGACAGCCCGCCTGGTGTCAGCATGGTGGACAGCCCGTCTGGTGTCAGCATGGTGGACAGCCCGCCTGGTGTCAGCATGGTGGACAGCCCGTCTGGTGTCAGCATGGTGGACAGCCCGCCTGGTGTCAGCATGGTGGACAGCCCGTCTGGTGTCAGCATGGTGGACAGCCCGCCTGGTGTCAGCATGGTGGACAGCCCGTCTGGTGTCAGCATGGTGGACAGCCCGCCTGGTGTCAGCATGGTGGACAGCCCGCCTGGTGTCAGCATGGTGGACAGCCCGTCTGGTGTCAGCATGGTGGACAGCCCGCCTGGTGTCAGCATGGTGGACAGCCCGTCTGGTGTCAGCATGGTGGACAGCCCGTCTATTGTCAGCATGGTGGACAGCCCGCCTGGTGTCAGCATGGTGGACAGCCCGTCTGGTGTCAGCATGGTGGACAGCCCGCCTGGTGTCAGCATGGTGGACAGCCCGTCTGGTATCAGCATGGTGGACAGCCCGTCTGGTGTCAGCATGGTGGACAGCCCGCCTGGTGTCAGCATGGTAGACAGCCCGCCTGGTGTCAGCATGGTGGACAGCCCGCCTGGTGTCAGCATGGTGGACAGCCCGTCTGGTGTCAGCATGGTGGACAGCCCGCCTGGTGTCAGCATGGTGGACAGCCCGTCTATTGTCAGCATGGTGGACAGCCCGCCTGGTGTCAGCATGGTGGACAGCCCGTCTGGTGTCAGCATGGTGGACAGCCCGCCTGGTGTCAGCATGGTGGACAGCCCGTCTATTGTCAGCATGGTGGACAGCCCGTCTGGTGTCAGCATGGTGGACAGCCCGCCTGGTGTCAGCATGGTGGACAGCCCGTCTATTGTCAGCATGGTGGACAGCCCGCCTGGTGTCAGCATGGTGGACAGCCCGTCTGGTGTCAGCATGGTGGACAGTCCGCCTGGTGTCAGCATGGTGGACAGCCCGCCTGGTGTCAGCATGGTGGACAGCCCGCCTGGTGTCAGCATGGTGGACAGACCGCCTGGTGTCAGCATGGTGGACAGCCCGTCTGGTGTCAGCATGGTGGACAGTCCGCCTGGTGTCAGCATGGTGGACAGCCCGCCTGGTGTCAGCATGGTGGACAGCTCGTCTGGTGTCAGCATGGTGGACAGCCCGTCTGGTGTCAGCATGGTGGACAGCCCGCCTGGTGTCAGCATGGTGGACAGCCCGTCTGGTGTCAGCATGGTGGACAGCCCGTCTGGTGTCAGCATGGTGGACAGCCCGCCTGGTGTCAGTAAGGTGGACAGCCCGCCTGGTGTCAGCATGGTGGACAGCCCGCCTGGTGTCAGCATGGTGGACAGTCTGCCTGGTGTCAGCATGGTGGACAGCCCGCCTGGTGTCAGCATGGTGGACAGCCCGCCTGGTGTCAGCAAGGTGGACAGTCCGCCTGGTGTCAGCATGGTGGACAGCCCGCCTGGTGTCAGCATGGTGGACAGTCCGCCTGCTATAGTAACCCCCCCCCCCTGCCACACACCTCCTCCCGAGTCCCACGGTCAATCCCCGACCGTCCAGGTGGGTGGGCACCATTCCTGTCCTCCCGTCCCACCCCAAATCCTTATCCCCATCCCTTCCAAGAGCTATGTAGTCGTAATGACTTGGCGTTTTCCCCTGATAGTTCCCTTCTCTTCCAGATACCTGTGCCTCATTTCTTGAGCTATCATGTTGGACGTTTTCGTTGCCATTTCATTGATGATAATCCTGCATGGGTCATCCTCCCAGGGAGGTAACCTCTCTACAGGCAGGAGCTCACGGGCTTGATCAAGCAGGTGAAGCTCTTCGAGGTAGCAGACTGATCTGTGATGCCATTTTTCTGTGTCTCCTGTTTCCTCCTGAAAGTAGCACAGAACTCAGTTGTTTCTTGGCAATATCATTGTAATGGGGATCTCTGGCTATCTTAATTGCAAGCTTAGCATTCAGTTCCTAAATTCGGCTTTTAACGCTAGGGAGGGACAACTCTCGTAGATTAGACGTTTTGGCAGTTCTTGGGACTGAATGATTGTCATGGCTTCAATTTGTATGCTTTCAAGTTTTATCATATCACTTTGGGAATAAGCGCACAAAACTGGTGTGGCATAGTCTACGACGGAGCGCACATAGGCTGTGTACATCATTTTAAGCACGGCAATAGAGGCTCCATGTCCATTCCAGGTCAGAGCTTTCAGTGCCCTGAGTCGACTTTTGCGTGTTCCTATGCAAAACAATCCTAAGAGGATTGAGCTCCTCTTTCTTCTCCTTGTTAGAGCCGGCAGGTGACGCCAAGATACCAATAGTGGTAAAACCATTCAAGTGTCACCATTAATTTGTAGTTTTTCATTTACTCCCCGCTTGTGATGGGAGTATGCCTTCGTCTTGTTTGTGGAGAGAGTGAAACCGAGTTCAACACATTTCCTTCCAAAGAGTTTAATAGACTGTTTAATTTTTCCCAAGGTGGGAGCTTGTATTAGGACATCATCTGCATATCCCACTTGTTGTGTTCCTTCCAGAAATTCAGTATTAGCAATGGCGTTCAAAAGTATGTTAAATAATGTGGGGTTTAAGACCCCTCCTTGGGGGGTCCTGAGTTCCATACTCATTGTTCTGGAGACTGCTCCATTGAAGCAAACCTTGGCCTTCCTTCCTGTGAGGTAATCTTCAACCCATTTCATGAGTCTTCCCTTGACGCCCATGCATGCAAGCTCGTCCAGGATCGCAATCCCCTGTGCTTTGTCGAAGGCTCCTTTGATGTCGACAAATACAGGATACTTTGGTGTGTCATTAGCCAAGTAATTAACTATACAATTTGCTGTGCTCCGTCCTTTAACAAATCCATTGACCCCTTCCCCTAACCTGCCTATTTTGTGCAACAGTCGGTTTAGGCTGATCCTTTCCAACATTTTGCGTGTGCCTGACATGAGACTGATAGGTCTGTAATTACCAGGGTCATTGGGCTTCGGTTTGGGAACAATTATTGCGTGTTTCCATTGTGTGGCCAACACTCCACTTAGGAATGATTTGTTAAACAGGCGGAGTAGTGGATTCCCAGACACTTCACACAGTGCATTGAGAATGTCGAAGGTGACGCTATCTTCACCAGGTGCTGTACTTTTACCCTTTTTCATAGCCCCCCTTTACTTCCTGGCCTGTGATTGGTTCCCCATATTCGTCATCACAAGACTGTGCTCTTGTTATCTTAATTCTTCTACCATTATGTCGCAGGAGCTGTTCCCTGCTTACTTGTGTAGGGAGGGAGGAGTAGGACGCCGCCTCACACCACCTGTGAATTAGTTCCTCAGCCTTTCCCTGGTGATCTTTGTGAACCGCAGGGCGGGTTCTGCCCCCCTTAGCTATCTAAATTTTTGCCCACACTTGTCTTGCAGATGCTTCTCTTCCAATAGTGCTAGTGAAGTCAAGCCATTGTCTTTCCCGCTCTTTAATCTTCTCTTCCCCGGCTACTTGACACACAGTTTTAAACAGCTCTTGATTACTTTCACAGGAATGTCTCCGGTACTCTCTATTCATGTCCCTTACATTTGTATTGAGCATCTTTATGTAATAGTTCTCATACCATTTTATTTTCTTCTTCTGAGGGTTACTTCGCCCAATCGTACGGCATGGAACTCTGAGATTGGTGATTAAGGTTATCAACAAATGTATCAATGTCTTATGGGATTTGGCATTCCGTGAACCAGTAACTCATATTGTTTATGAAGTGCGGCCTCATATCCGGTTCGAGTAATAACCTTTATTTTTATTTGTCTCTTTCATTCTCTTGCTCATGTCGACAGTGGTAATCAGTGCCCATTGGTCACTACATAGTAAGTAATTATCAAAAGAAGGCACCAAACCGGGAAGGCTATGTAACACCGTCAAGTGTGCGGAATGATCAGAGGGCGCTAAATATCACCAAGGATGCCAGTATGAGAACAAAAACGCGAACGATATCAAAAGAATCCGATTCACCAAAAATTCTATCAAGGGACATGTGACTGCGAGGGATGGTCAGAAATCAAAACACACACTCGTCCTGGAAGTCAGGACATTCAACAAGGATATGCACGACTGTAAGAGGGACAATGCAATTTGGACAATAAGGAGCAGGGCGGCACTCCATTAAGTGACTGAGTTAAGCGTGTATGGCCAATACACAACCTTGCTACAGCCGTTTTCCACCGCCGGTTACAGTGGTAGGAGGAAGGCCACAGGGACACGCTATGCTTAAGAGTACGCAGTTTATTACCAGCAACAGAAGCCCAACAACCCTGCCAACGGGCAAGGATGGAAGAATGAATAATTGGGTAAAAGTCGGAATAAGGAATACCTTTATGGGAGATGGAACAAGAGCGGATAGCGTCACTAGTGGCAGCATCTGCACGCTCATTTAAAGAAACTTCAACAATTCTGGGAACCCAGCAAAACTCTACGGATTTCAATTTACTAGAAATAAGAAACAGCAAATGATGAATCTCGACGACCATCGGATGGACAGGATTAAAGGACCCTAGAGCCATGAGGGCACTACGAGAGTCAACTACAACCACAAAGGATTATTGACAATGAGAAAGTAGGAGACGAAGAGCATAGAGAATAGCATAAAGTTCTGCAGTGACGATGCTAGTCTCCGGAGGTAGGCGACACATATAAGTGCGGTCAGGAAAAACAACAGAGTAGCCTACACCGTCTGCAGACTTAGACCCATCGGTGAAATTGGAAACAGAGCAGGAGTGTGAAGAAAAGTGCTCAAGGAAAAGCTTTAGTGATGCGGGTCAAGGATGTACAAAATTTTGGAAGGGGGGCTCCACAGGGGCAAGGAAGGAACAATACGAGGGGAAATATTAGAAATACGAACTGAAAGAGAATCCTGTAAGCATGATAACCAGACAGAAAGAGGGAGGTGGTGAAGATGAACAGGAACTACAGGAGGGGTAAAAGTCAAAGCACGACAGTGGCGAGTGGAAGGATGTTGCAAGGACCGTGCAAGATAGCGAAGACAGTAGCGATCACGGTATTCCTGGAGAGATAGGAAGCCAGGGTCAACATACAAGCTGGGGGCAGGAGTCGAACGAAAGGCACCAGAGCTAAGGCGCAACCCAGTATGGTGCAAAGCATCAAGACGGCGAAGAGTAGAAGGAGATGCAGATGAGTAAGCAGGGCAACCATAATCGAGCTTAGACAGGACGAGAGAGGAATGTAAAGAAAGGAGCGTGCGCCTATCCGCTCCCCAAGAAATATGGGACAAAACCTTAAGGAGGGTAAGGGGCCTTAGAGCATTCAACTCGGAGGTAAGAGATATGGGGCGCCCAAGACAAACGAGTGTCAAAGATTAACCCAAAAAGCTTAGCGGAATCTCTATACACAAGGGGATGACCACAAAGCAACAAAGAGGGACAAAGAATGACGTGCCTCTGAGTAAAAGTCTTAGCACAAGTCTTAGACGTACAGAACCTGAAGCCATGATCGGTGGCCCAATTTGACACGGCATCAATTGCAAGCTGAAGCCACTGTTGAAGGAAAGGCGAATCATCACCCCGACAGCAAAGGGTAAGATCGTTGACATCGAGAGCGAAGAAGATGCCAGAAGGCAGAGAGGAAAGAAGACCATTGAGGGCAAGCAGAAAAAGAGTAGTGCTCAGAACACTACCTTGGGTCACACCTTCGTATTGCTGAAGAGAGGCAGAGAGAGCCTCACTCGAAAGGAACGGCGAGAGAGGAAACTTTGGAGAAAGAGAGGGAGATAACACGAAGTCCAAAAGAATGAAGTTGGGACAGAATATGATATCGCCAAGTGGTGTCGTAAGCCTTTTTCAGGTCAAAAAGGACGGCAACAACAGAGGTCTTCGCAGCAAAATGAGTACAAATATAGATCTCCAAGTTCACCAGGACATCTGTTGTGCTGCAGCACTTGCGAAAACCAAACTGGTGGGAGAGGTGGTGAGAGATCCTCATCAGACAAACGTTAACCATACGTTCAAAGAGTTTGCTGACACAACTTGTGAGGCCATGCCCAAACCTCCAGCACCTATTACAGAGCCGAGGAGAGGGAAAGTACTCCTGGACGGAGCACTTGGCACCAGCAAGAATGATAAAGGGCGCAAGGGCCCTACCATCAAAGGTAATCTTCACAACTCTAAGGGACTGACGGCGACGACCACGAGGGGAACACGTGTCTACCTGGAGGAAAGAATGGACTTGGGCGTCGATGATATGGTGAATATCTTCGTGGCAGGCCTGTTGATTCCTAACACCGGTTGCAACATGGGGTGGGAGGAGAACAGTGCCAGCATTGGCATTCAACTGAGCATTCTTGGAGACCCGAACAGGGGTCTCGCCAAGGCAGGATAAGGTGGCCAAGTGGGTGGCTGCATCCTGAGAAGGAGCAGCAGCAACAACACGTGTAACTAGATGGGTGGGGTTGAAAGTAACAGAGGCATCTACTGAATCAACAAGGTGCCTATGGAGGGAGAAATCGTCAGGTGTAGAATCCAGAGGGAGGAGATCAAAGTATTTGGCCCACGAAGCAGGACCAAACACGGCTTGGTACGGATAAGTATGGAAAGGGATCGAGCGAGTGCGGCCGTGGCGTGGACGGCATTGAGAACCCCCAGGGAGAGAGGGGTTAAAAGGCGCAGTAGTCATAATGAGAGACGGAGCCGAGCCAGGGGACGAGTTGGTCACCACTGGAGGCTTGTGGCTCGACCCAACCACAGACGAGGGAGGGGAGCCAAGGGGGGAGTAGTCAGGAGGGTCAAAGGAGGAGCAAGGTCGGGACCCAATGTAGCGGGGGCTACAGAGGCCGGTCTTCCAACACAGTTCAACTCGGGGGCTTGGTCGCCCACCCCACGAGCCCGAGAAGGTACAAGAGGAACAGAATGTGACATGAAACAAGAGGAAAGACTTTCATTCACGAATGTGCCCCCACACCCACCATGGAGCCACAATTAGAGGCAGGACACCCAACAAGAGACATGTTGCCAATCTTGCCCGGGCCCCCCCAGGGGTGCATCGTGAGTATACGCCCCACAAACACCACCTTAAGAACCGTCAGTCCGTCGAGATTGGGTTCAGTGACGAAAGGAGGATGGACAATAAAAGCGTCCCTTCGGTCGTGACGTCGGGTACCATAATTCTACGGGTGAAAGAGTATACCTCCTCAAACACCCGGGCGTCAAAACAAAAGAAGGCCAAAAGAATAATCAAAACATGCAAAAGGTCGGTGGGAAATGACAATTAGAAAGGAGAAGAGAGGGGGGGGGGCGAGAAAAACGAAACATAAGGAAAAGGAAAAGTTACCCGGCAGAATTTGAGAGGACAGCAGCAGGAGCATAAGGCAACAAAAGCACAGAGGACTGTCCCATGGAGCATCACACTCTGGCAGCCGCCCACCTAGCCTCCTCATGGCAGCAACGGGCTGGACAGGGATGGGGGTCACTACATAAACTGTGTACAATGTGTGTACTGGTATCCGTGTCCTGTGCATTCAGCAGAAGAGCATAGTCTAATCGTCCTCCACTGAGGTAAGTTGGCTGTTCATCACCCAGGACCCTGAGGTTTTCACTTCCCCTGACATAGAGTGACAGTTTCCATCCATTGACATTGGGCTGATGACAGTTGGCACCAAAGTGTGGGTGTCTGGCATTAAGGTCACCGACCAGCAGGGTAGGTTCTTCGTTAGTAAATTCCGGTAGTGAGTCAAGGTCAAGTTTATTCTGTGGCACATATAGGTTGATTATATGAAGGGCATTATTGTTTAAGTGAAGGATTACCCCCCCCCCCAGTGATTCATACTCATCACCCATGTGGTAGTCATCAAAAATCTGTGCAGGAATGGTGTTACTGACAGGTAATAAGACCCCGTTTTCACTCCCCAGAGGGCAGGGAGAACTTGCGATAACTGCTGAACCTTGGGTTGAAGTCATCACCCAACAGTATCTCCTGCAACACTATGATGTCAGTTTGGTGTTCACGAACGTATTGTATGATGTCATTAAGTCTACCGCGAACCCCATTACAGTTCCACTATAGGATAGTGAAAAATCCTGACCACTTGGGGAACTATAAAATCTAATTCCCCAAGTGGTTAGAATTATTCAAGTGACAGGCCACGATCCTTCCTTTTACCATTCAACCGTCCCTTACACCGGTCCTGGTAGGATTATACAATCTTCAAGTCCTACGAATCTCACTCCGGTCCCCTGTCCGGTAACTCAGGGTGGTGGCAGTAGTAGGGTGTAAGTGCCACAGAACATTTTTTTTTTTTGGGCGGAGGACCCCTGTGGACTGTAAGTGCCACAGAACATTTTTTTTTCTGGGGGAAAAAATGTTCTGTAGCGCTTGGGGGTTTTCAGGTGAATTTGGGGAGTCACAGATTTGGAATTATGGAATTCTTATAATGAAAAATAATGTCATACGAGTTTGTTAAAGTTCTTATGAGAAAAATAATTTCCAAGACATAGAAGTTTGTTAAGGCCTTATGGGACAAATTCAAGTAACGTATGTAGCTCTTTAGGGCTTCCAGGAGAACTCTACGGACATGTTTTACATGTTTTCAACTTACAAAATCGTCTATGTAAGCCTTAGTTATTCATATAAATTTAGAAAATCACCTGTGTAAGTCATGGTTTTCAGGGTTTCGTACATCACACCCCCCTCCCTCCCTCCCCCCTTACCTCGCAATCTGTCGCGTCACCTTTATTTACTTTACGCCCGGCCAGCCAGACCTCTTATCTTATCTTCTCTTCTCATAATATCTGGACCGTCCCTCCTCTCTCTCTCTCCTTTCATTCAGTTCAACTATTTTCCAACATCGTATGTTTGCTCCTTTTCATTAAGCAAGTCAGTTTTACACAAATAAATCATGTTAGTAAGCACGTTCTAGCTCACGTTCCCCCGCCTTAGTCCCCTGTCATATAATGAATACTATCATTCCAATCCCTCTAAAATTTAAAAATAATCATATTTCAAATGTAGTTCAATACAGTAATTTAGTTACCAAGCTCCAGCGTTTGTCCTCCGCCTTAGCTCTCTCTCGTATCTTCGTTAGTATCAGTCCAATTTCCCTGAAATTTTTACCCTCTGTATTTCAGACTCCGTAAATAAAATCAAGTCAGTTATCGAGCTCCAGCTCTCGTTCCCGCCTTAGTTCTCCTTCGTATCTTTGTAAATAACCCATCAATTTCCCTAAAATTAAAAGCAGACATACTTCAAAGTTAGTAAATAAGATCAAGTCAGTTACTGAGCTCCAGCTCTCGTCCCCCACCCTCTTCCACCCTCAAGTCTTTGTAAATAAACCATCAATTTCCCCAAAATTTTTACCCTCTGTATTTCAGACATAGTAAATATGAAGTAAACAATTATAAAACTCTAGCTCTTGTCCTCTGTCCAAGCTCACTTTTGTAAATTCACTACTCTCAGTCCAAATCACCCAACTACATTTTCAGACATAGTAAATATGAAGTAAACAATTATAAAACTCTAGCTCTTGTCCTCTGTCCAAGCTCACTTTTGTAAATTCACTACTCTCAGTCCAAATCACCCAACTACATTTTCAGACATAGTAAATAAAAACCAGTTCAGTTATCAAGTTTCAACTCTTGTGCCCCAGCTTAGTTCATTTGTGCAAGTTCTTTATTTTCCAACTAAATCACCCTGAGATTTAAGATCACCTTATTTTCTAACGTAGTAAAATTAATCTGGACATTAGCAAAGCTCCATTTCCTCAGCCTTAGATCATCAGACATAAATATATTCGATCAAGTCCCTCTCCAGCCTATCTGTTTATCAGAGTAATTACTTTACCCTTCTCATCCCCAACGTATCAATCCCCAACGTATCAAAACCTTCAATAATCATACTGTATTTGCATATTTTCTCTATATTCAGCTGTGTTCTTCACATTTTGTCCATGTTTTCTGTGTTCACTCCATGTTCTTCAAATGTTCACAGTCCCATTCAGTTCATATTTTCACAAGTATCTCCATTTTTTATGTAATCTTTCTCTTAGTCTCATTATGTTCTCTACAAATTCTAGTCATATTTTCTATGTTTTCATATTCATCACATGTTCTCTTTACAACTTTTATACTCAATATTCATGCTAACTTCCATATTTTGTGTTCTTTGTCAATATTCATGTTCCTCTACAAGTTCATGTTCCTCACAAGATCACTTCGTTTTTTCACCTTCACTTACATGTTTTCTACATTCTTTGTCATATTCTCCATGTTCTTCACAAGTCCATTGTTCATTCTTTGTAATCCCTATTCTCCTTATCATGTTTTCATGTTCTCTGTAAGTTCATATTCCCAGCATGTTCACTGTATTCATCAACTTTTCTTACATGTGTTCTTTGCCATGTTCCCCATATGTTCTCTGGGTTTTCCCCTTACATGTTATTTAACGTTCCTTAACTAAAAAAATCTTTCGCCAATCAACTAAAACATAGTCACTTTCGTCATTTCTCAACTAAACCTATTATCCAGTCAACTAAAAATAGTCAGAAATAGCCTCGTTCAACCTTTCTCTTAGCTAAAAATTGTCAAAGGAAACTTCTTTCAGCACTTTCTTAACAGCCGCTATGTTTCATCAAGTAAGAAAAAATTGTCAAAGGAAACTTTCCAAAACTGTTCATAACTAGCTTTTATCCATCGTCAATCAACTAAATAATAACTTTCATCATTTCTCAACTAAACCTATTATCCAGTCAACTAAAAATAGTCAGAAATAGCCTCGTTCAACCTTTCTCTTAGCTAAAAATTGTCAAAGGAAACTTCTTTCAGCACTTTCTTAACAGCCGCTATGTTTCATCAAGTAAGAAAAAATTGTCAAAGGAAACTTTCCAAAACTGTTCATAACTAGCTTTTATCCATCGTCAATCAACTAAATAATAACTTTCATCATTTCTTAACTAAACTTATTCCCCAGTCATCAGAAAATAGCCGTGTTCTTCATGTTTCATTGTCATTTCATAACTAAAATTATCCATCAATCAACAGAAAAAGTCATATTCATCATTTCGTAACAGCCATTATGTTTTCGTCAAGTAAGAAAATATAGTCAAAGATATCTATCATCGTCGTTCTTAACTTCCATTTATACTTTGTGGAGCACTAAAAATAGTCAAATGTAACTTTTTCAACACTTTCGTAACTAAAATTATATGTCGCTAAGTAAGAAAAATAGTCAAATGTAACTTTTTCAGCACTTTCGTAAAAATTATATGTCGTCAAGTACGAAAAATAGTCAAAGGTGCTCTCCGTGACACCAAAGTTACTCTTCGAGAAATCAAAGACACTCTTCAATACATCAAGGACTTACTCAAAGATACCAAAGTTACACTCTAAGACATCCTTCGAGACATCAAAGACATCCTTTAAGACTTCAAGGGCACTCTTCGAGATATCAAAAGACACTCTCAAACACTCAAAATTTACTCGCATCCTCAAAGTTATTCTCAGAGTCATCAAAAAGTTAATCTCAGTCATCAAAATGCTATTCTCTAAGTAGCCTTTCGTTCATCAGAGAAACTTTCTAAGACATCTTCGTTCATTAAAGTTAATCTCAGAGGCATAAAAGTTATTCTCGGAGCTATCAAAATTAATCTCTAAAACAACAAAAGTTAATCTCTATCATCAAAGTTGATCTGCAAGATATCTTCGAGACATCAAAGTTACTTTTCATTACATCAAAGACGCATTCAAATACTACCCATGTTCTCAGAAGTCATTCTCTAAGCCATCAATGTTCTTCTCTAAGACATAAAAGTTATTCTCTATGTCATCAAAAGTTATTCTCTGAGCTAACAAAATACTACTCATGTTCTCAAAGACATTCTCCAATTCATCAATGTTGTTTCAAAGACATCAAAGTTAATCTCAGAGTTATCCAAAGACATTCTCAAAGTCATCTAAAGTTATTCTCTAAGACATCAAAGTTATTCTAAGAGTTATCAAAAGTTATTCTCAGTCATGTTATGTTATTCTCTAACTCACTTCCATTCATCAAAAGACATTCTCTAAGCCCTCAAAGTTATTCCCAGAGTCATCAAAAAGTTATTCTTCAAAACATAAAATTTGCTCTGTAAGATATCTTCGTTCATCAAACTTATTCTCAGAGATATCTAAAGTTATTCTCAGAACAATCAAAAGTTATTCTAAGACAACAAAGTCTTTCTCAGAGTCATCAAAGTTATTCTCAGAGTCACCTTTGTTATTCAAAGAAGCCTTCTGAGACATCCTCGTTCAACAAAAACTGTCCTCAGAGCCATCAAAAAGTTAAATACAGTCGTCAAAGTTATTCTCTAAGTATCTTTTCGTTCATCAGAGAAGCTTTCTAAGACATCTTTGTTCATCCAAGTTGTTCTCTAAGACATCAATCTTGTTCTCTAAGACATCAAAGATGTTCTCTAAATCATAAAAGTTAATCTCTAAGTTACCTTCGTTCATCAGAGAAACTTTCCAAAACATCTTCGTTCATCAAACTTGTTTTCAAAGTCATCAAATGTTATTCTCGAAGTCATCAAAGATATTTTCAGAGACATCTAAAGTTAATTTCTATGTTATAAAAGTTATTCTCAGAGACATCTAAAGTTAATCTTGGTCATCAAAGTTGTTCTCTAAACATCAATGTTGTTCTCCAAGACATCAAAGATGTTCTCAAAATCATACAAGTTATTCCCAGAGCTATCAAAGTGATCTCTAATTCATCTTCGTTCTCCCAAAGTTGTTCTCTAAGACACCTTCGTTCATCAAAGAAACTCTCCTTCTTCCATCATGTTATTCTTTAAGACATCTTCAGTCATAAAATTTTCTCTCCAAAATGTAACTAGTTCAGCTTTTCATACCAAACCTGCATTTCTGTTAAAATATATTTTCGCAGACACTTTACCCTAAAACTGTTCTCTGAACTATCCTAACTTAACTTACCTTACCTTACCTATCTTACCTAACTTTACCTATGTTACCTTACCTTACCTACCTTTCCTAACTTAACCTGCTTAACCTATCTTACCTAACTTTACCTATGTTACCTTACCTTACCTACCTTTCCTAACTTAACCTGCTTAACCTATCTTACCTAACTTTACCTATGTTACCTTACCTTACCTACCTTTCCTAACCTAACTTTACCTATGTTACCTTACCTTACCTACCTTTCCTAACCTAACTTTACCTATGTTACCTTACCTTACCTACCTTTCCTAACTTATCCTGCTTAACCTATCTTACCTAACTTTACCTATGTTACCTTACCTACCTTTCCTAACTTAACCTGCTTAACCTATCTTACCTAACTTTACCTATCTTACCTAACTTTACCTATGTTACCTTACCTTACCTACCTTTCCTAACTTAACCCGCTTAACCTATCTTACCTAACTTTACCTATCTTACCTAACTTAACTTTCATAACCTAACTTTACCTATCCTAACATAACTTACCTTACCTTCCCTATCTTACCTAACTTTACCTATCCTAACATAACTTACCTTACCTTCCCTAACTTAACCTAACTTTACCTATCCTAACTTAACTTACCTTTCATAACCTAACTTTACCTATCCTAACATAACTTACCTTACCTTCCCTAACTTAACCTAACTTTACCTATCCTAACTTAACTTACCTAACTTATTCTGCTTAACATAACTTACCTTACCTTCCCTATCTTACCTAACTTTACCTATCCTATCCTAACCTAACTTGTCTTACCTAACTTAATCTTACTTTCCCAAACTGATGTATCGTAACTTATCTAGTCCAACCAGACATGCTCTAACTTACATAAGTATTCCTTCTTGTCTTTTGTGTTTCGTCAATCATTGTCTCATATTCATTTACTCATTTCATTAGTTAATTTCTCAAATGGTCACTTATGGATTTCAAGTGCTATTTGTTATATATGGGCATTTACTCATTTCATTAGTTAATTTCTCAAATGGTCACTTATGCATTTCAAGTGCTATTTGTTAGAGATTGGATATTTAAGCATTTCAAAGGATTTTTGTTATATATGGGAACTTACTCATTTCAAGGGATAATTTCTCAAATGGACGTTTTGCATTTCAAGTGTTATTTGTTTAAGATTGGGTGTTTAATCATTTCAAAGGTTTTTCTTATATATGGGAACTTACTCGTTTCAAGGGCCAATTTCTCAAATGGTCATTTTTGCAGATCAAGGGTTATTTGTTAAAGTTCATCAAGTTGCTCATAAGTTGTATTTAGTAGGTTCTATCATATGTTCTTATTCCCCAACCCCTTAACCTAACCTCTTGTAATCTTAGTGTATTTAGTAGGTTCTATCATATGTTCTTATCCCCCAACCCCTTAACCTAACCTCTTGTAATCTTAGTGTATTTAGTAGGTTCTATCATATGTTCTTATTCCCCAACCCTTTAACCTAACCTTTCAGATGTAGTTTGTTGAATATATTATCCTTTTCCTAACCTTTCAGATGTAGTTTTGTTTCTCCTTTTTTGTATATTTTTACCCAAACCATTTTTCCTTCTTTACTTTGTTTTCACATATAAGTTCATTCTTTATCATAGTAATAATAAAAATTACAATAGTAAAGAATCAGATCTACTAAGACTTGAAATTGAGAAACAAGAGCTCAAGGGAGTGAGAGCATGAAAGAAGAGCAAGGAGTAAGAGAGAGGGGGCGGAAGAGAATGGGACCAAAGAAGAGAGAATGAGAGAGAGTGTGGGCATGGGAGCACTAAGACTTGAATTGAGAAAAAGAAAAACTAAGTGAATGAGAGTAAGGGTGTGAGAATGGGAGCAATAAGACTTGAATTTGAGAAACAAGAGAGCATTTGAGCAAATGAGGGAGAGAGAGGGGGAGGAAGAGAAAGAATAAGGGAGAGAGATAGAAAAGGAGGGTTAGAAGGAGTAGGAGAATCAAAGTAAAGAAGGAAAAATGGTTTGGGTAAAAATATACAAAAAAGGAGAAACAAAACTACATCTGAAAGGTTAGGAAAAGGATAATATATTCAACAAACTACATCTGAAAGGTTAGGTTAAAGGGTTGGGGAATAAGAACATATGATAGAACCTACTAAATACACTAAGATTACAAGAGGTTAGGTTAAGGGGTTGGGGGATAAGAACATATGATAGAACCTACTAAATACACTAAGATTACAAGAGGTTAGGTTAAGGGGTTGGGGAATAAGAACATATGATAGAACCTACTAAATACAACTTATGAGCAACTTGATGAACTTTAACAAATAACCCTTGATCTGCAAAAATGACCATTTGAGAAATTGGCCCTTGAAACGAGTAAGTTCCCATATATAAGAAAAACCTTTGAAATGATTAAACACCCAATCTTAAACAAATAACACTTGAAATGCAAAACGTCCATTTGAGAAATTATCCCTTGAAATGAGTAAGTTCCCATATATAACAAAAATCCTTTGAAATGCTTAAATATCCAATCTCTAACAAATAGCACTTGAAATGCATAAGTGACCATTTGAGAAATTAACTAATGAAATGAGTAAATGCCCATATATAACAAATAGCACTTGAAATCCATAAGTGACCATTTGAGAAATTAACTAATGAAATGAGTAAATGAATATGAGACAATGATTGACGAAACACAAAAGACAAGAAGGAATACTTATGTAAGTTAGAGCATGTCTGGTTGGACTAGATAAGTTACGATACATCAGTTTGGGAAAGTAAGATTAAGTTAGGTAAGACAAGTTAGGTTAGGATAGGATAGGTAAAGTTAGGTAAGATAGGGAAGGTAAGGTAAGTTATGTTAAGCAGAATAAGTTAGGTAAGTTAAGTTAGGATAGGTAAAGTTAGGTTAAGTTAGGG
The DNA here is from genome assembly GCF_040958095.1 of Procambarus clarkii. NCBI lineage: Eukaryota > Metazoa > Arthropoda > Malacostraca > Decapoda > Cambaridae > Procambarus > Procambarus clarkii. The sequence goes on along the minus strand of NC_091169.1, from coordinate 46,998,345 downwards.
AAGGTAAGGTAAGTTATGTTAGGATAGGTAAAGTTAGGTTATGAAAGGTAAGTTAAGTTAGGATAGGTAAAGTTAGGTTAAGTTAGGGAAGGTAAGGTAAGTTATGTTAGGATAGGTAAAGTTAGGTAAGATAGGGAAGGTAAGGTAAGTTATGTTAGGATAGGTAAAGTTAGGTTATGAAAGTTAAGTTAGGTAAGATAGGTAAAGTTAGGTAAGATAGGTTAAGCGGGTTAAGTTAGGAAAGGTAGGTAAGGTAAGGTAACATAGGTAAAGTTAGGTAAGATAGGTAAAGTTAGGTAAGATAGGTTAAGCAGGTTAAGTTAGGAAAGGTAGGTAAGGTAACATAGGTAAAGTTAGGTAAGATAGGTTAAGCAGGATAAGTTAGGAAAGGTAGGTAAGGTAAGGTAACATAGGTAAAGTTAGGTTAGGAAAGGTAGGTAAGGTAAGGTAACATAGGTAAAGTTAGGTTAGGAAAGGTAGGTAAGGTAAGGTAACATAGGTAAAGTTAGGTAAGATAGGTTAAGCAGGTTAAGTTAGGAAAGGTAGGTAAGGTAAGGTAACATAGGTAAAGTTAGGTAAGATAGGTAAGGTAAGGTAAGTTAAGTTAGGATAGTTCAGAGAACAGTTTTAGGGTAAAGTGTCTGCGAAAATATATTTTAACAGAAATGCAGGTTTGGTATGAAAAGCTGAACTAGTTACATTTTGGAGAGAAAATTTTATGACTGAAGATGTCTTAAAGAATAACATGATGGAAGAAGGAGAGTTTCTTTGATGAACGAAGGTGTCTTAGAGAACAACTTTGGGAGAACGAAGATGAATTAGAGATCACTTTGATAGCTCTGGGAATAACTTTTATGATTTTGAGAACATCTTTGATGTCTTGGAGAACAACATTGATGTTTAGAGAACAACTTTGATGACCAAGATTAACTTTAGATGTCTCTGAGAATAACTTTTATAACATAGAAATTAACTTTAGATGTCTCTGAAAATATCTTTGATGACTTCGAGAATAACATTTGATGACTTTGAAAACAAGTTTGATGAACGAAGATGTTTTGGAAAGTTTCTCTGATGAACGAAGGTAACTTAGAGATTAACTTTTATGATTTAGAGAACATCTTTGATGTCTTAGAGAACAAGATTGATGTCTTAGAGAACAACTTGGATGAACAAAGATGTCTTAGAAAGCTTCTCTGATGAACGAAAAGATACTTAGAGAATAACTTTGACGACTGTATTTAACTTTTTGATGGCTCTGAGGACAGTTTTTGTTGAACGAGGATGTCTCAGAAGGCTTCTTTGAATAACAAAGGTGACTCTGAGAATAACTTTGATGACTCTGAGAAAGACTTTGTTGTCTTAGAATAACTTTTGATTGTTCTGAGAATAACTTTAGATATCTCTGAGAATAAGTTTGATGAACGAAGATATCTTACAGAGCAAATTTTATGTTTTGAAGAATAACTTTTTGATGACTCTGGGAATAACTTTGAGGGCTTAGAGAATGTCTTTTGATGAATGGAAGTGAGTTAGAGAATAACATAACATGACTGAGAATAACTTTTGATAACTCTTAGAATAACTTTGATGTCTTAGAGAATAACTTTAGATGACTTTGAGAATGTCTTTGGATAACTCTGAGATTAACTTTGATGTCTTTGAAACAACATTGATGAATTGGAGAATGTCTTTGAGAACATGAGTAGTATTTTGTTAGCTCAGAGAATAACTTTTGATGACATAGAGAATAACTTTTATGTCTTAGAGAAGAACATTGATGGCTTAGAGAATGACTTCTGAGAACATGGGTAGTATTTGAATGCGTCTTTGATGTAATGAAAAGTAACTTTGATGTCTCGAAGATATCTTGCAGATCAACTTTGATGATAGAGATTAACTTTTGTTGTTTTAGAGATTAATTTTGATAGCTCCGAGAATAACTTTTATGCCTCTGAGATTAACTTTAATGAACGAAGATGTCTTAGAAAGTTTCTCTGATGAACGAAAGGCTACTTAGAGAATAGCATTTTGATGACTGAGATTAACTTTTTGATGACTCTGAGAATAACTTTGAGGATGCGAGTAAATTTTGAGTGTTTGAGAGTGTCTTTTGATATCTCGAAGAGTGCCCTTGAAGTCTTAAAGGATGTCTTTGATGTCTCGAAGGATGTCTTAGAGTGTAACTTTGGTATCTTTGAGTAAGTCCTTGATGTATTGAAGAGTGTCTTTGATTTCTCGAAGAGTAACTTTGGTGTCACGGAGAGCACCTTTGACTATTTTTCGTACTTGACGACATATAATTTTTACGAAAGTGCTGAAAAAGTTACATTTGACTATTTTTCTTACTTAGCGACATATAATTTTAGTTACGAAAGTGTTGAAAAAGTTACATTTGACTATTTTTAGTGCTCCACAAAGTATAAATGGAAGTTAAGAACGACGATGATAGATATCTTTGACTATATTTTCTTACTTGACGAAAACATAATGGCTGTTACGAAATGATGAATATGACTTTTTCTGTTGATTGATGGATAATTTTAGTTATGAAATGACAATGAAACATGAAGAACACGGCTATTTTCTGATGACTGGGGAATAAGTTTAGTTAAGAAATGATGAAAGTTATTATTTAGTTGATTGACGATGGATAAAAGCTAGTTATGAACAGTTTTGGAAAGTTTCCTTTGACAATTTTTTCTTACTTGATGAAACATAGCGGCTGTTAAGAAAGTGCTGAAAGAAGTTTCCTTTGACAATTTTTAGCTAAGAGAAAGGTTGAACGAGGCTATTTCTGACTATTTTTAGTTGACTGGATAATAGGTTTAGTTGAGAAATGATGAAAGTTATTATTTAGTTGATTGACGATGGATAAAAGCTAGTTATGAACAGTTTTGGAAAGTTTCCTTTGACAATTTTTTCTTACTTGATGAAACATAGCGGCTGTTAAGAAAGTGCTGAAAGAAGTTTCCTTTGACAATTTTTAGCTAAGAGAAAGGTTGAACGAGGCTATTTCTGACTATTTTTAGTTGACTGGATAATAGGTTTAGTTGAGAAATGACGAAAGTGACTATGTTTTAGTTGATTGGCGAAAGATTTTTTTAGTTAAGGAACGTTAAATAACATGTAAGGGGAAAACCCAGAGAACATATGGGGAACATGGCAAAGAACACATGTAAGAAAAGTTGATGAATACAGTGAACATGCTGGGAATATGAACTTACAGAGAACATGAAAACATGATAAGGAGAATAGGGATTACAAAGAATGAACAATGGACTTGTGAAGAACATGGAGAATATGACAAAGAATGTAGAAAACATGTAAGTGAAGGTGAAAAAACGAAGTGATCTTGTGAGGAACATGAACTTGTAGAGGAACATGAATATTGACAAAGAACACAAAATATGGAAGTTAGCATGAATATTGAGTATAAAAGTTGTAAAGAGAACATGTGATGAATATGAAAACATAGAAAATATGACTAGAATTTGTAGAGAACATAATGAGACTAAGAGAAAGATTACATAAAAAATGGAGATACTTGTGAAAATATGAACTGAATGGGACTGTGAACATTTGAAGAACATGGAGTGAACACAGAAAACATGGACAAAATGTGAAGAACACAGCTGAATATAGAGAAAATATGCAAATACAGTATGATTATTGAAGGTTTTGATACGTTGGGGATTGATACGTTGGGGATGAGAAGGGTAAAGTAATTACTCTGATAAACAGATAGGCTGGAGAGGGACTTGATCGAATATATTTATGTCTGATGATCTAAGGCTGAGGAAATGGAGCTTTGCTAATGTCCAGATTAATTTTACTACGTTAGAAAATAAGGTGATCTTAAATCTCAGGGTGATTTAGTTGGAAAATAAAGAACTTGCACAAATGAACTAAGCTGGGGCACAAGAGTTGAAACTTGATAACTGAACTGGTTTTTATTTACTATGTCTGAAAATGTAGTTGGGTGATTTGGACTGAGAGTAGTGAATTTACAAAAGTGAGCTTGGACAGAGGACAAGAGCTAGAGTTTTATAATTGTTTACTTCATATTTACTATGTCTGAAAATGTAGTTGGGTGATTTGGACTGAGAGTAGTGAATTTACAAAAGTGAGCTTGGACAGAGGACAAGAGCTAGAGTTTTATAATTGTTTACTTCATATTTACTATGTCTGAAATACAGAGGGTAAAAATTTTGGGGAAATTGATGGTTTATTTACAAAGACTTGAGGGTGGAAGAGGGTGGGGGACGAGAGCTGGAGCTCAGTAACTGACTTGATCTTATTTACTAACTTTGAAGTATGTCTGCTTTTAATTTTAGGGAAATTGATGGGTTATTTACAAAGATACGAAGGAGAACTAAGGCGGGGACGAGAGCTGGAGCTCGATAACTGACTTGATTTTATTTACGGAGTCTGAAATACAGAGGGTAAAAATTTCAGGGAAATTGGACTGATACTAACGAAGATACGAGAGAGAGCTAAGGCGGAGGACAAGCGCTGGAGCTTGGTAACTAAATTACTGTATTGAACTACATTTGAAATATGATTATTTTTAAATTTTAGAGGGATTGGAATGATAGTATTCATTATATGACAGGGGACTAAGGCGGGGGAACGTGAGCTAGAACGTGCTTACTAACATGATTTATTTGTGTAAAACTGACTTGCTTAATGAAAAGGAGCAAACATACGATGTTGGAAAATAGTTGAACTGAATGAAAGGAGAGAGAGAGAGGAGGGACGGTCCAGATATTATGAGAAGATAAGATAAGATAAGAGGTCTGGCTGGCCGGGCGTAAAGTAAATAAAGGTGACGCGACAGATTGCGAGGTAAGGGGGGAGGGAGGGAGGGGGGTGTGATGTACGAAACCCTGAAAACCATGACTTACACAGGTGATTTTCTAAATTTATATGAATAACTAAGGCTTACATAGACGATTTTGTAAGTTGAAAACATGTAAAACATGTCCGTAGAGTTCTCCTGGAAGCCCTAAAGAGCTACATACGTTACTTGAATTTGTCCCATAAGGCCTTAACAAACTTCTATGTCTTGGAAATTATTTTTCTCATAAGAACTTTAACAAACTCGTATGACATTATTTTTCATTATAAGAATTCCATAATTCCAAATCTGTGACTCCCCAAATTCACCTGAAAACCCCCAAGCGCTACAGAACATTTTTTCCCCCAGAAAAAAAAATGTTCTGTGGCGCTTACAGTCCACAGGGGTCCTCCGCCCAAAAAAAAAAATGTTCTGTGGCACTTACACCCTACTACTGGTGGCAGCGTTACTTGGTAACTCATACGAAGGTTGAAGCAACAAATATTTCTATATCACTCTCCCTCACTCGTTTCTCACTCTCCCTGGCTCGCTCGCTCTCTCTCTCTCTCTCTCTCTCTCTCTCTCTCTCTCTCTCTCTCTCTCTCTCTCTCTCTCTCTCCTCACGTTCTACTCCCTTAAGTTGCCTAGGCAGTTCTCACTCTATATTGATTAATTGTTTAGTTCCTGGTATGACGGCCGGAGTGTTAACCTATTACAAGATCGTTGGAGCATCCGTTAGTACAATATAAGTAGAGGAACAGGTAGTGAAGGTTAACGGTTGTTACACCCCCTACGCTTCCCCACACACCCCCTCCCCTGTGCCACACGCCCCCTACCCTACCCCACACCCCCTCCCAAGCTCCACACACACTCCCATGCTCCACACCCCCTCCCCCTGCTCCACATCCCCTCCCATGCTCCACACCCCTCCCCCTGCTCCACATCCCCTCCCATGCTCCACACCCCTCCCCCTGCTCCACATCCCCTCCCATGCTCCACACCCCTCCCATGCTCCACACCCCTCCCCCTGCTCCACATCCCCTCCCATGCTCCACACCCTTCCCATGCTCCACACCCCTCCCATGCTCCACACCCCTCCCCCTGCTCCACATCCCCTCCCATGCTCCACACCCTTCCCATGCTCCACACCCCTCCCCCTGCTCCACACCCCTCCCCCTGCTCCACACCCCTCCCCCAGCTCCACATGCCGTTACACAATACCGATTACAAATACCTGCGAGACGTTGACAAGGTGGCGGACGTTCATCACAGACTGTGTTATGTCCCACCTGGCACTGTATTGTTAACTTTATACTCCCAGAACTGTGCAGGTGCTCCTGGCAGCTGTCCACTACGGTGATGGTGGGGGGGGGGGCTGTGGGAGAGGGTGTGTGGGAGAGGGTGGGGGTCTGTGGGAGAGGGTGGGGGTCTGTGGGAGAGGGTGCGGGTCTGTGGATGAGGGTGGGGGTCTGTGGGAGAGGATGGGAGTCTGTGGGAGAGGGTGGGGGTCTGTGGGAGAGGATGGGAGTCTGTGGGAGAGGGTGGGGGTCTGTGGGAGAGGGTGGGGGTCTGTGGGAGAGGGTGGGGGTCTGTGGGAGAGGGTGGGGGTCTGTGGGAGAGGGTGGGGGTCTGTGGGAGAGGGTGGGGGTCTGTGGGAGAGGGTGGGGGTCTGTGGATGAGGGTGGGGGTCTGTGGATGAGGGTGGGGGTCTGTGGGAGAGGATGGGAGTCTGTGGGAGAGGGTGGGGGTCTGTGGGAGAGGATGGGAGTCTGTGGGAGAGGGTGGGGGTCTGTGGGAGAGGGTGGGGGTCTGTGGGAGAGGGTGGGGGTCTGTGGGAGAGGGTGGGGGTCTGTGGGAGAGGGTGGGGGTCTGTGGGAGAGGGTGGGGGTCTGTGGGAGAGGGTGGGGGTCTGTGGGAGAGGGTGGGGGTCTGTGGGAGAGGGTGGGAGTCTGTGGGAGAGGGTGGGGGTCTGTGGGAGAGGGTGGGAGTGATTTCTAGCAGTCTAGAAATATGCAGTCTGCCCAACCTTCTCTGTCCTGCCTTATCCTTGTTATTTTATCATAGACTTCCAAAAGGTTTGTTAGACATAATTTCCTTCTCCAGAACCCATGTTGGTGCTTGTTTACAAACCCAATACTCTCCAGGTGCTCAACAAGTCTTAGCCTAATTATTCTTTCAAATATTTTACAGGGGATGCTTATCAGTCATACGGGTCTGTAGTTAAGTGCCTCCTCCCTATCACCTTTCTTGAAAATCGGTACGACATTTGCCTCCTTCCAGCAACTGGGCAATTCTCCCGACATAAGTGACTCATTAAAAATCATTGCCAGAGGCACGCTAAGGGCCTGCGCTGTTTCTTTTTGTATCCACGTTGATACTTTGTCTGGCCCGACCGCTTTAGTTGCACACACGCACACACACACACACACACACACACACACACACACACACACACACACACACACACACACACACACAGAAGACAAAGGACAGAGGACAACAGGATTAGATGTAACAGAGCTAGGAATGATTACATTAACATAAGACGAGTGTCGGAAAGAAATTATGAGAACGATATTGCAGTCAAAGCGAAAAAGCAACCAAAATTACTACATAGCCATATAAGAAGGAAGATGTCGGTAAATGACCAAGTGACAAGACTGAGGAAAACAGAAGGGGCATATACAGAAAGCGACAAGGAAATCTGCGAGGTACTGAATGCAAAATTCCATGGAGTGTTCACAACCGAGCCTGAGCAGCTCCCATTGTTAGAAGAGATTACCCAAGATGAAAGACTATCGGATATAGAGGTGACAGCAGAGGATGTAATGAAACAGTTGACAACACTGGATGCAAATAAAGCTGTTGGACCAGACAAAGTATCACCGTGGATACTCAAAGAGGCAGCGCAGGCTCTCAGCGTGCCTCTGGCAATGATCTTTAATGAGTCACTTATGTCGGGAGAATTGCCCAGTTGCTGGAAGGAGGCAAATGTCGTACCGATTTTCAAAAAGGGTGATAGGGAGGAGGCACTTAACTACAGACCCGTATCACTGACAAGCATCCCCTGCAAAATACTTGAAAGAATAATTAGGCTAAGACTTGTTGAGCACCTGGAGAGCATTGGGTTTGTAAACAAGCACCAACATGGGTTCTGGACAGGGAAATCATGCCTAACAAACCTTTTAGAATTCTATGATAAAGTAACAAGGATAAGGCAGGACAGAGAAGGCTGGGCAGACTGCATATTTCTTGACTGCCAAAAGGCCTTTGATACGGTACCGCACATGAGACTGCTATACAAACTTGAGAGGCAGGCAGGAGTAAGCGGAAAGGCCCTAGTATGGGTGAAGAACTACCTAACAGGAAGGAGCCAGAGGGTAATGGTAAGGGGCGAAAAGTCGGACTGGCGAACAGTAACAAGTGGAGTACCTCAAGGATCGGTGCTGGGACCAATCCTCTTTCTAATTTACGTAAATGATATGTTTACAGGAGTGGAATCATACATGTCAATGTTTGCAGATGACGCAAAATTAATGAGAAGAGTTGTGACAGACGAGGATTGTAGGATCCTCCAAGAGGACTTAAACAGGCTGCAGAGATGGTCAGGGAAATGGCTACTGGAGTTTAACACCAGTAAATGTAAAGTTATGGAAATGGGATCAGGTGACAGGAGACCAAAGGGACAGTACACAATGAAGGGGAACAGCCTACCTGTAACGATTCGAGAAAGAGACCTGGGAGTGGATGTGACACCTAATCTAACTCCTGAGGCACATATAAATAGGATAACGACAGCAGCGTACTCTACACTGGCGAAAATTAGAACTTCATTCAGAAACCTAAATGAGGAAGCTTTTAGGGCGCTTTACACTGCCTACGTGAGACCCGTCTTAGAGTATGCCGCGCCATCATGGAGCCCCCACCTGAAGAAACACATAAAGAAACTGGAGAAGGTTCAGAGGTTTGCGACGAGGCTTGTCCCAGAGCTACGAGGGATGGGATATGAAGAGCGGCTGAAGGAACTGAACCTTACGACACTAGAGAAAAGAAGGGAGAGAGGAGATATGATAGGGACATATAAAATACTCAGGGGAATTGACAAAGTGGAAATAGATGAAATGTTCACACGTAATAATAACAGAACGAGGGGACATGAGTGGAAACTGGAAACTCAGATGAGTCACAGAGATGTTAGGAAGTTTTCTTTTAGCGTGAGAGTAGTAGAAAAATGGAATGCACTTGGGGAACAGGTTGTGGAAGCAAATACTATTCATACTTTTAAAACTAGGTATGATAGGGAAATGGGACAGGAGTCATTGCTGTAAACAACCGATAGCTAGAAAGGCGGGATCCAAGAGTCAATGCTCGATCCTGCAAGCACATATAGGTGAGTACATATAGGTGAGTACACACACACAGTGTGTGCGTGAGTTTGCCGCCCCTAGTCTACCACCTGCCCCAATTAAATCATAATGAGGCCTATAACTAGCACAGATATTCAGACCCTGCAGCCCTCACCCCGAGGGGGGGAGGGGAGATGGATGAGTGCGTGCAGCCCTCACCCCGAGGGGGGGGGGAGATGGATGAGTGCGTGCAGCCCTCACCCCGAGGGGGGGGGGGCGGAGATGGATGAGTGCGTGCAGCCCTCACCCCGAGGGGGGGGGGAGATGGATGAGTGCGTGCAGCCCTCACCCCGAGGGGGGGGGGCGATGGATGAGTGCGTGCAGCCCTCACCCCGAGGGGGGGGAGATGGATGAGTGCGTGCAGCCCTCACCCCGAGGGGGGGGGCGGAGATGGATGAGTGCGTGCAGCCCTCACCCCGAGGGGGGGGAGATGGATGAGTGCGTGCAGCCCTCACCCCGAGGGGGGGGGAGATGGACGAGTGCGTGCAGCCCTCACCCCGAGGGGGGGGCGGAGATGGATGAGTGCGTGCAGCCCTCACCCCGAGGGGGGGGGGGAGATGGATGAGTGCGTGCAGCCCTCACCCCGAGGGGGGGGGAGATGGATGAGTGCGTGCAGCCCTCACCCCGAGGGGGGGGGGGGAGATGGGTGAGTGCGTGCAGCCCTCACCCCGAGGGGGGGAGATGGATGAGTGCGTGCAGCCCTCACCCCGAGGGGGGGAGATGGATGAGTGCATGCAGCCCTCACCCCGAGGGGGGGGGCGATGGATGAGTGCGTGCAGCCCTCACCCCGAGGGGGGGGAGATGGATGAGTGCGTGCAGCCCTCACCCCGAGGGGGGGGGCGGAGATGCATGAGTGCGTGCAGCCCTCACCCCGAGGGGGGGGAGATGGATGAGTGCGTGCAGCCCTCACCCCGAGGGGGGGGGGAGATGGACGAGTGCGTGCAGCCCTCACCCCGAGGGGGGGGAGATGGATGAGTGCGTGCAGCCCTCACCCCGAGGGGGGGGCGGAGATGGATGAGTGCGTGCAGCCCTCACCCCGAGGGGGGGGAGATGGATGAGTGCGTGCAGCCCTCACCCCGAGGGGGGGGGGGAGATGGATGAGTGCGTGCAGCCCTCACCCCGAGGGGGGTCAGATGGATGAGTGCGTGCAGCCCTCACCCCGAGGGGGGGGGAGATAGATGAGAGCGTGAAACCTGAAGCCCTCACCACAAAGAGGGGGGGGGGAGAAATGGATGAGTGGGATACCCCCTCATGCTGTCAGCCATCTTGATGAGTTATCATCATCGTTTGGCTTAATCACCTTCAACGACAAGATTATATACGAGTTCTTGGAGGGGTAGGCTGCCCTTCATGTTGGAGGGGGAGGCTGCCCTTCATGTTGGGGGGAGGCTGCCCTTCATGATGGGGAGGGAAGGCTGCCCTTCATGTTGGGGAAGGAGAGGCTGCCCTTCATGTTGGGGGAGGGGAGGCTGCCCTTCATGTTGGGGAAGGAGAGGCTGCCCTTCATGTTGGGGGAGGGGAGGCTGCCCTTCATGTTGGGGGAGGGGAGGCTGCCCTTCATGTTGGGGGAGGGAAGGCTGCCCTCCATGTTGGAGGGGGGGGGGAGGCTGCCCTCCATGTTGGAGGGGGGGGGGGAAGGCTGCCCTTCATGTTGGGGGAGGGGAGGCTGCCCTTCATGTTGGAGGAGGGGAGGCTACCCTTCATGTTGGGGGGGGGGGAGGCAGCCCTTTATGTTGGGGGGGGAGGCAGCCCTTCATGTTGGGGGAGGGGAGGCTGCTCTTCATGTTGGGGGGGGGAGGCAGCCCTTCATGTTGGGGGGGAGGGAGGCAGCCCTTCATGATAGGGGGGGGGGAAAGCTGCCCTTCATGTTGGGGGGGGAAGCTGCCCTTCATGTTGGAGGAGGGGAGGCTGCCCTTCATGTTGGGGGGGAAAGGCTGCCCTTCATGTTGGGGGAGGAAAGGCTGCCCTTCATGTTGGGGGAGGGATGGCTGCCCTTCATGTTGGGAGGGAAGGCTGCCCTTCATGTTGGGGGAAGGCTGCCCTTCATGTTGAGGGGGGGGGAAGGCTGCCCTTCATGTTGGGGGGGGGGGAAGGCTGCCATTCATGTTGGGGGAGGGAAGGCTGCCCTTCATGTTGGGGGGAAGGCTGCCCTTCATGTTGGGGGGAAGGCTGCCCTTCATGTTAGGGGAGGGGGAAAGGCTGCCCTTCATGTTGGGGGAGGGAAGGCTGCCCTTCATGTTGGGGGGAGGGAAGGCTGCCCTTCATGTTACGGGGAGGGGAGGCTGCCCTTCATGTTGGGGGAGGGGAAGGCTGCCCTTCATGTTGGGGGGGAGGGGAGTCTGCCCTTCATGTTGGGGGAGGGAAGGCTGCCCTCCATGTTGGAGGGGGGGGGGAAGGCTGCCCTTCATGTTAGGGGAGGGGAGGCTGCCCTTCATGTTGGGGGAGGGAAGGCTGCCCTTCATGTTGGGGGGAAGGCTGCCCTTCATGTTGGAGGGAAGGCTGCCCTTCATGTTAGGGGAGGGGGGAAGGCTGCCCTTCATGTAGGGGGGAGGGAAGGCTGCCCTTCATGTTGGGGGAGGGGAGTCTGCCCTTCATGTTGGGGGAGGAAAGGCTGCCCTTCCTGTTGGGGGGAGGGGAGGCTGCCCTTAATGTTGGGGGAGGGGATGGCAGCCCTTCATGTTGGGGGGAGGGGAGGCTGCCCTTAATGTTGGGGGAGGGGAAGGCTGCCCTTCATGTTGGGGGGGAAGGCTGCCCTTCATGTAGGGGGAGGGGAGACTGCCCTTCATGTTGGGGGGGGAAGGCTGCCCTTCATGTAGGGGGGAGGGAAGGCTGCCCTTCATGTTGGGGGAGGGGAGTCTGCCCTTCATGTTGGGGGAGGAAAGGCTGCCCTTTATGTAGGGGGGAGGGAAGGCTGCCCTTCATGTTGGGGGAGGGAAGGCTGCCCTTCATGTTGGGGGAGGGAAGGCTGCCCTTCATGTTGGGGGAGGGAAGGCTGCCCTTCATGTTGGGGGAGGGGAGGCAGCCCTTCATGTTGGGGGAGGGGAGGCTGCCCTTCATGTTGGGGGGAGGCAGCCCTTCATGTTGGGGGAGGGGAGGCAGCCCTTCATGTTGGGGGAGGGGAGGCTGCCCTTCATGTTGGGGGGAGGCAGCCCTTCATGCTGGGGGGGGGAAAGCTGCCCTTCATGTTGGAGGGGGGGGAGGCTGCCCTTCATGTTGGAGGAGGGGAGGCTGCCCTTCATGTTGGAGGAGGGGAGGCTGCCCTTCATGTTGGGGGGGGGGGGAGGCAGCCCTTCATGTTGGGGGGGGGGGAAGGCTGCCCTTCATGTTGGGGGGAGGGAAGGCTGCCCTTCATGTTGGGGGGGAGGGGAGTCTGCCCTTCATGTTGGGGGAGGGGAGGCTGTCCTTCATGTTGGGAGGGAAGGCTGCCCTTCATGTTGGGGGGAAGGCTGCCCTTCATGTTGAGGGGGGGGGGGAAGGCTGCCCTTCATGTTGGGGGGGGGAAGGCTGTCCTTCATGTTGGGGAAGGGAAGGCTGCCCTTCATGTTGGGGGGAAGGCTGCCCTTCATGTTAGGGGAGGGGGGAAGGCTGCCCTTCATGTAGGGGGGAGGGAAGGCTGCCTTTCATGTTGGGGGGAGGGGAGGCTGCGCTTCATGTTGGGGGGAGGGGAGGCTGCCCTTAATGTTGGGGGGAGGGGAAGGCTGCCCTTCATGTTGGGGGGAGGGGAGTCTGCCCTTCATGTTGGGGGAGGGGATGGCTGCCCTTCATGTTGGGGGGAGGGTAGGCTGCCCTTAATGTTGGAGGATGGGAAGGCTGCCCTTCATGTTGGAGGGAGGGAAGGCTGCCCTTCATGTTGGGGGGAGGGGAGGCTGCCCTTAATGTTGGGGGAGGGGATGGCTGCCCTTCATGTTGGGGGGAGGGTAGGCTGCCCTTAATGTTGGAGGATGGGAAGGCTGCCCTTCATGTTGGGGGGGGAGGGGAGTCTGCCCTTCATGTTGGGGAGGGGAGTCTGCCCTTCATGTTGGGGGTGAAGGCTGCCCTTCATGTTGGGGGGAGAGAGGCTGCCCTTCATGTTGGGGGGGAGGGGAGTCTGCCCTTCATGTTGGGGGAGGGGAGACTGCCCTTCATGTTGGGGGAGGGAAGGCTGCCCTTCATGTTGGGGAGGGGAGACTGCCCTTCATGTTGGGGGGAGGGAAGGCTGCCCTTCATGTTGGGGGAGGGGAGACTGCCCTTCATGTTGGGGGAGGGAAGGCTGCCCTTCATGTTGGGGGAGGGAAGGCTGCCCTTCATGTTGGGGAGGGGAGACTGCCCTTCATGTTGGGGGGAGGGAAGGCTGCCCTTCATGTTGGGGGAGGGGAGACTGCCCTTCATGTTGGGGGAGGGAAGGCTGCCCTTCATGTTGGGGGTGGGAAGGCTGCCCTTCATGTTGGGGGGAGGGAAGGCTGCCCTTCATGTAGGGGGGAGGGAAGGCTGCCCTTCATGTAGGGGGGAGGGAAGGCTGCCCTTCATGTTGGGGGAGGAAAGGCTGCCCTTCATGTTGGGGGTGGGAAGGCTGCCCTTCATGTTGGGGGAGGGAAGGCTGCCCTTCATGTTGGGGGAGGGAAGGCTGCCCTTCATGTTGGGGGGAGGAAAGGCTGCCCTTCATGTAGGGGGGAGGGAAGGCTGCCCTTCATGTAGGGGGGAGGGAAGGCTGCCCTTCATGTTGGGGGAGGGAAGGCTGCCCTTCATATTGGGGGAGGAAAGGGTGCCCTTCATGTAGGGGGGAGGGAAGGCTGCCCTTCATGTTGGGGGAGGGAAGGCTGCCCTTCATGTTGGGGGAGGGGAGGCTGCCCTTCACGTTGGGGGAGGGAAGGCTGCCCTTCATGTAGGGGGGAGGGAAGGTTGCCCTTCATGTAGGGGGGAGGGAAGGCTGCCCTTCATGTTGGGGGAGGGAAGGCTGCCCTTCATGTTGGGGGAGGGAAGGCTGACCTTCATGTTGGGGGAGGGAAGGCTGCCCTTCATGTTGGAGGAGGGAAGGCTGCCCTTCATGTTGGGGGAGGGAAGGCTGCCCTTCATGTTGGGGGGAGGGAAGGCTGCCCTTCATGTTGGGGGGGAGGGGAGTCTGCCCTTCATGTTGGGGGAGGGAAGGCTGCCCTTCATGTTGGGGGAGGGGAGACTGCCCTTCATGTTGGGGGAGGGAAGGCTGCCCTTCATGTTGGAGGAGGGAAGGCTGCCCTTCATGTTGGGGGAGGGAAGGCTGCCCTTCATGTTGGGGGGAGGGAAGGCTGCCCTTCATGTTGGGGGTGGGAAGGCTGCCCTTCATGTTGGGGGGAGGGAAGGCTGCCCTTCATGTAGGGGGGAGGGAAGGCTGCCCTTCATGTAGGGGGAGGGAAGGCTGCCCTTCATGTTGGGGGAGGGGAGGCTGCCCTTCATGTTGGAGGAGGGGAGGCTGCCCTTCATGTTGGGGGGGAGGCAGCCCTTCATGTTGGGGGGGAGGCAGCCCTTCATGTTGGGGGAGGGAAGGCTGCCCTTCATGTTGGGGGGAGGGAGGCAGCCCTTCATGTTGGGGGGGAGGCAGCCCTTCATGTTGGGGGAGGGGAGGCTGCCCTTCATGTTGGGGGGGGGGGAGGCAGCCCTTCATGTTGGGGGGGGAGGCAGCCCTTCATGATGGGGGGGGGGGGGGGAAGGCTGCCCTTCATGTTGGGGGGGGAGGCTGCCCTTCATGTTGGAGGAGGGGAGGCTGCCCTTCATATTGGGGGGGGGCAGCCCTTCATGTTGGGGGAGGGAAGGCTTCCCTTCATGTTGGGGGAGGGAAGGCTTCCCTTCATGTTGGGGGGAAGGCTGCCCTTCCTGTTGGGGGGAAGGCTGCCCTTCATGTTGAGGGGGGGAAGGCTGCCCTTCATGTTGGGGGGGGGAAGGCTGCCCTTCATGTTGGGAGAGGGAAGGCTGCCCTTCATGTTGGGGGGAAGGCTGCCCTTCATGTTGGGGGGAAGGCTGCCCTTCATATTAGGGGAGGGGGGAAGGCTGTCCTTCATGTAGGGGGGAGGGAAGGCTGCCCTTCATGTTGGGGGGAGGGAAGGCTGCCCTTCATGTTGGGGGGATGGGAGGCTGCCCTTAATGTTGGGGGAGGGGAAGGCTGCTTTTCATGTTGGGGGGAGGGGAGTCTGCCCTTCATGCTGGGGGAGGGGAGACTGCCCTTCATGTTGGGGGGGGGGAAGGCTGCCCTTCATGTTGGGGGGGAGGGGAGTCTGCCCTTCATGTTGGGGGAGGGAAGGCTGCCCTTCATGTTGGGGGAGGGGAGACTGCCCTTCATGTTGGGGGAGGGAAGGCTGCCCTTCATGTTGGAGGAGGGAAGGCTGCCCTTCATGTTGGGGGAGGGAAGGCTGCCCTTCATGTTGGGGGGAGGGAAGGCTGCCCTTCATGTTGGGGGTGGGAAGGCTGCCCTTCATGTTGGGGGGAGGGAAGGCTGCCCTTCATGTAGGGGGGAGGGAAGGCTGCCCTTCATGTAGGGGGAGGGAAGGCTGCCCTTCATGTTGGGGGAGGGGAGGCTGCCCTTCATGTTGGAGGAGGGGAGGCTGCCCTTCATGTTGGGGGGGAGGCAGCCCTTCATGTTGGGGGGGAGGCAGCCCTTCATGTTGGGGGAGGGAAGGCTGCCCTTCATGTTGGGGGGAGGGAGGCAGCCCTTCATGTTGGGGGGGAGGCAGCCCTTCATGTTGGGGGAGGGGAGGCTGCCCTTCATGTTGGGGGGGGGGGGAGGCAGCCCTTCATGTTGGGGGGGGAGGCAGCCCTTCATGATGGGGGGGGGGGGAAGGCTGCCCTTCATGTTGGGGGGGGGAGGCTGCCCTTCATGTTGGAGGAGGGGAGGCTGCCCTTCATATTGGGGGGGGGCAGCCCTTCATGTTGGGGGAGGGAAGGCTTCCCTTCATGTTGGGGGAGGGAAGGCTTCCCTTCATGTTGGGGGGAAGGCTGCCCTTCCTGTTGGGGGGAAGGCTGCCCTTCATGTTGAGGGGGGGAAGGCTGCCCTTCATGTTGGGGGGGGGAAGGCTGCCCTTCATGTTGGGAGAGGGAAGGCTGCCCTTCATGTTGGGGGGAAGGCTGCCCTTCATGTTGGGGGGAAGGCTGCCCTTCATATTAGGGGAGGGGGGGAAGGCTGTCCTTCATGTAGGGGGGAGGGAAGGCTGCCCTTCATGTTGGGGGGAGGGAAGGCTGCCCTTCATGTTGGGGGGATGGGAGGCTGCCCTTAATGTTGGGGGAGGGGAAGGCTGCTTTTCATGTTGGGGGGAGGGGAGTCTGCCCTTCATGCTGGGGGAGGGGAGACTGCCCTTCATGTTGGGGGGGGGGAAGGCTGCCCTTCATGTTGGGGGGAGGGAGGGCTGCCCTTCATGTTGGGGGGATGGGAGGCTGCCCTTCATGTTGGGGGACGGGAGTCTGCCCTTCATGTTGGGGGGGGGGGAAGGCTGCCCTTCATGTTGGGGGAGGGGAGACTGCCCTTCATGTTGGGGGGGGGGGAAGGCTGCCCTTCATGTTGGGGGGGGAGGGAAGGCTGCCCTTCATGTTGGGGGGAGGAGAGTCTGCCCTTCATGTTGGGGGACGGGAGTCTGCCCTTCATGTTGGGGGGGAGGGAAGGCTGCCCTTCATGTTGGGGGGGAGGGGAGTCTGCCCTTCATGTTGGGGGAGGGAAGGCTGCCCTTCATGTTGGGGGAGGGAAGGCTGCCCTTCATGTTGGGGAGGGGAGACTGCCCTTCATGTTGGGGGGGAAGGCTGCCCTTCATGTTGGGGGGAGGGAAGGCTGCCCTTCATGTTGGGGGAGGGGAGACTGCCCTTCATGTTGGGGGAGGGAAGGCTGCCCTTCATGTTGGGGAGGGGAGACTGCCCTTCATGTTGGGGGGGAAGGCTGCCCTTCATGTTAGGGGGAGGGAAGGCTGCCCTTCATGTTGGGGGAGGGGAGACTGCCCTTCATGTTGGGGGAGGGAAGGCTGCCCTTCATGTTGGGGGTGGGAAGGCTGCCCTTCATGTTGGGGGGAGGAAAGGTTGCCCTTCATGTAGGGGGGAGGGAAGGCTGCCCTTCATGTAGGGGGGAGGGAAGGCTGCCCCTCATGTTGGGGGAGGGAAGGCTGCCCTTCATGTTGGGGGTGGGAAGGCTGCCCTTCATGTTGGGGGAGGGAAGGCTGCCCTTCATGTTGGGGGAGGGAAGGCTGCCCTTCATGTTGGGGGGAGGAAAGGCTGCCCTTCATGTAGGGGGGAGGGAAGGCTGCCCTTCATGTTGGGGGAGGGAAGGCTGCCCTTCATGTTGGGGATGGGAAGGCTGTCCTTCATGTTGGGGGAGGAAAGGCTGCCCTTCATGTAGGGGGGAGGGATGGCTGCCCTTCATATTGGGGGAGGGAAGGCTGCCCTTCATGAAGGGGGGAGGGAAGGCTGCCCTTCATGTTGGGGGAGGGAAGGCTGCCCTTCATGTTGGGGGAGGGAAGGCTGCCCTTCATGTTGGGGGAGGGAAGGCTGCCCTTCATGTTGGGGGAGGGAAGGCTGCCCTTCATGTTGGGGGAGGGAAGGCTGCCCTTCATGTTGGGGGAGGGGAGGCTGCCCTTCATGTTGGGGGAGGGAAGGCTGCCCTTCATGTAGGGGGGAGGGAAGGCTGCCCTTCATGTTGGGGGAGGGAAGGCTGCCCTTCATGTTGGGGGAGGGAAGGCTGCCCTTCATGTTGGGGGAGGGAAGGCTGCCCTTCATGTTGGGGGAGGGAAGGCTGCCCTTCATGTTGGGGTAGGGAAGGCTGCCCTTCATGTTTGGGGAGGGCAGGCTGCCCTTCATGTTGGGGGAGGGAAGGCTGCCCTTCATGTTTGGGGAGGGCAGGCTGCCCTTCATGTTGGGGGGAGGAAAGGCTGCCCTTCATGGTGGGGGGAGGGAAGGCTTCCCTTCATGTTTGGGGAGGGCAGGCTGCCCTTCATGTTGGGGGGAGGAAAGGCTGCCCTTCATGGTGGGGGGAGGGAAGGCTTCCCTTCATGTTGAGGGAGGGGAGGCTGCTCCTCCACCACCCTGACTAAGGGGCGTCCCTCCACCACCCTGACTAAGGGGCGTCCCTCCACCACCCTGACTAAGGGGCGACCCTCCACCACCCTGACTAAGGGGCGTCCCTCCACCACCCTGACTAAGGGGCGACCCTCCACCACCCTGACTAAGGGGCGACCCTCCACCACCCTGACTAAGGGGCGACCCTCCACCACCCTGACTAAGGGGCGACCCTCCACCACCCTGACTAAGGGGCGACCCTCCACCACCCTGACTAAGGGGCGACCCTCCACCACCCTGACTTAGGGGCGACCCTCCACCACCCTGACTAAGGGGCGACCCTCCACCACCCTGACTTAGGGGCGACCCTCCACCAACCTGACTAAGGGGCGACCCTCCACCACCCTGACTAAGGGGCGACCCTCCACCAACCTGACTAAGGGGCGACCCTCCACCAACCTGACTAAGGGGCGTCCCTCCACCACCCTGACTAAGGGGCAACCCTCCACCAACCTGACTAAGGGGCGACCCTCCACCACCCTGACTAAGGGGCGACCCTCCACCAACCTGACTAAGGGGCGACCCTCCACCAACCTGACTAAGGGGCGACCCTCCACCAACCTGACTAAGGGGCGACCCTCCACCACCCTGACTAAGGGGCGACCCTCCACCACCCTGACTAAGGGGCGACCCTCCACCAACCTGACTAAGGGGCGACCCTCCACCACCCTGACTAAGGGGCGACCCCCCACCACCCTGACTCCCATTCTTATACACCAAGAAAATCCTAAATTAATAAAGGCTTAACAAAGTGTACCTACTAACAGCGTCTCGTACTTATACCATATTTACTCCCATTATTTTCAACAAGGACTTTAGCAAACTCTTTGCACACTGCGCTTCATGAAAGACTGAAAAGGTTGAGGCGCAAGGTATAGGGAGGGGTGGGAGGGGGTGAGGATGAGAAGGGGGGGTGGGAGGGGGGTGAGGATGAGAAGGGGGGTGAGAGGGGGGTGAGGATGAGAAGGGGGGTGGGAGGGGGGTGAGGATGAGAAGGGGGGGTGGGAGGGGGGTGAGGATGAGAAGGGGGGTGGGAGGGGGGTGAGGATGAGAAGGGGGGTGAGAGGGGGGTGAGGATGAGAAGGGGGGTGAGAGGGGGGTGAGGATGAGAAGGGGGGTGGGAGGGGGGTGAGGATGAGAAGGGGAGTGAGGGGGGGAAGGGGGTGTCTTGAGATCGTTCAGGGCATAGTTGGTTTGTTAGGAAGTAATATATAAAGTGAGACAAACCTGAAAGGGAAATGGTTGGTATTGGAGTGCCCCGGGGCTCTGTCTTGGGACCTGTCTTGCTTATCATATATCAATGGGAACCTCAGTAGGAGTCATGACAAGGATTCGAACTCACGCTCTGGGTACTCCCAAGTGGTCTTAGGCTTGTCCTTGGGAGTACCCACAGCATAGGTTCGAATCCTTCCCATGGCTCCCATTGATTTTCAAATTACCTATTGATATGGAAATATTGAAATTTCACCCACAAAATGAAGCTGCTTAATGGTAATGACTGAAACAATTTTGTTTTATCGCAGGAAATAATTAAATTTTATTTGAATAAATATTGACTTCTTGATTCTATTTAGATAATAACATTTAGAGACATAAAATCAAAAGTCAAATGAACTCCCAAGATGAAGCATCATTAATTACCCAACAAGGTGAAGCAGAATCATTAGCCTAACACTGAACTATGAAATAAAGTGAACTATTATATGAAAAGTTGTAATTTACATATTAATTAAAAAGCTATTCACATTTATTACGTTAATTAAAAAAAACATTATTTTAATGACTTAAATTGAGAATTAACTAATCAAATTAGTTAAGCAAAATTACATAAACTTTATATATGTAAAAATAGTCAAATAATTCCCCATGAACCACCCAATTGGGTCGGCAGGCCCTGTTAATGTTTGTATTGATGGCTGTGAACCATATGGTTGATGAGACAAGGTTAATGTCTCACAAGTGGTTAATGTCTCACAAGTGGTTAATGTCTCACAAGAGGTTCATGTCTCACAAGTGGTTTATGTCTCACAAGTGGTTAATGTCTCACAAGTGGTTAATGTCTCACAAGTGGTTTATGTCTCACAAGTGGTTAATGTCTCACAAGTGGTTAATGTCTCACAAGTGGTTAATGTCTCACAAGTGGTTAATGTCTCACAAGAGGTTCATGTCTCACAAGTGGTTTATGTCTCACAAGTGGTTAATGTCTCACAAGTGGTTAATGTCTCACAAGTGGTTAATGTCTCACAAGAGGTTCATGTCTCACAAGAGGCCTATGTCTCACAAGTGGTTAATGTCTCACAAGAGGCCTATGTCTCACAAGAGGTTCATGTCTCACAAGAGGCCTATGTCTCACAAGTGGTTAATGTCTCACAAGAGGTTCATGTCTCACAAGAGGCCTATGTCTCACAAGTGGTTAATGTCTCACAAGAGGTTAATGTCTCACAAGAGGCCTATGTCTCACAAGAGGTTCATGTCTCACAAGAGGCCTATGTCTCACAAGTGGTTAATGTCTCACAAGAGGTTCATGTCTCACAAGAGGCCTATGTCTCACAAGTGGTTAATGTCTCACAAGAGGTTCATGTCTCACAAGAGGCCTATGTCTCACAAGTGGTTAATGTCTCACAAGAGGTTAATGTCTCACAAGAGGCCTATGTCTCACAAGAGGTTCATGTCTCACAAGAGGCCTATGTCTCACAAGTGGTTAATGTCTCACAAGAGGTTCATGTCTCACAAGAGGCCTATGTCTCACAAGTGGTTAATGTCTCACAAGAGGTTCATGTCTCACAAGAGGCCTATGTCTCACAAGTGGTTAATGTCTCACAAGAGGTTAATGTCTCACAAGAGGCCTATGTCTCACAAGAGGTTCATGTCTCACAAGAGGCCTATGTCTCACAAGTGGTTAATGTCTCACAAGAGGTTCATGTCTCACAAGAGGCCTATGTCTCACAAGTGGTTAATGTCTCACAAGAGGTTCATGTCTCACAAGAGGCCTATGTCTCACAAGTGGTTAATGTCTCACAAGAGGCCTATGTCTCACAAGAGGTTCATGTCTCACAAGAGGCCTATGTCTCACAAGTGGTTAATGTCTCACAAGAGGCCTATGTCTCACAAGTGGTTAATGTCTCACAAGTGGTTAATGTCTCACAAGTGGTTAATGTCTCACAAGTGGTTAATGTCTCACAAGTGGTTAATGTCTCACAAGAGGTTTATGTCTCACAAGAGGTTAATGTCTCACAAGAGGTTCATGTCTCACAAGAGGCCTATGTCTCACAAGTGGTTAATGTCTCACAAGAGGCCTATGTCTCACAAGAGGTTCATGTCTCACAAGAGGCCTATGTCTCACACATGGTATATGTCTACACGACTACTATAGAGACCAGTGGTGGCGAGCCATAAACCCGAGCCACACTACAGAGGAGGGTGGAGACTCCTGTGCTCAGAGAGAGGACAAACACTAGAGTTTTGTCTAGAGGGAAGAAGAATGTCACTTTTACACTACACTTAATTAACTGGTAAAGTGTTGCAGTAGCTGTTTGTATAGCTATATCAACACCCCGTCAGCAAGACAGAGAGTAAGGTAGACATGCTGCTAGACATACTAGCAGGCAGAAACACTACTAGTAGGCAGGTAAAGTCAGCAGACACCTAGCAGGTAGCAGCATACTAAAACAGCAGGTAGCAACAGCAGGCAGCACCAGCAGGAAGCGCCAGTATCACCAGCAGCAGACAGTAGCAGGCAGCAGCAGCAGGCAGTAGCAGGCAGCAGCAGCAGCACCAGCAGCAGGCAGTAGCAGGCAGCAGCAGGCAGCAGCAGCAGCACCAGCAGCAGGCTGTAGCAGGCAGCACCAGCAGCACCAGGTAGCACCAGCAGGCAGCACCAGCAGCACCAGCAGCAGACAGCAGTAGCAGGCAGCAGCAGCAGCAGCAGGCAGCAGCAGCAGGCAGCACCAGCAGCAGCAGCCGCAGGCAGCAGCAGCAGGTAGCACCAGCCGCAGCAGGCAGCAGCAGCAGGCAGCAGCAGCAGCAGGCAGCAGCAGCAGCAGCAGCAGCAGCAGGCAGCACCAGCAGCAGCAGGCAGCAGCAGCAGGCAACACCAACAGCAGCAGGCAGCACCAGCAGCAGCAGGCAGCAGCAGCAGGCAGCAGCAGCAGGCAGCACCAGCAGCAGCAGCAGGCAGCATCAGCAGCAGCAGGCAGCAGCAGCAGGCAGCACCAGCAGCAGCAGGCAGCAGCAGCAGCAGTAGGCAGCAGCAGCAGGCAGCACCAGCAGCAGCAGCAGGCAGCACCAGCAGCAGCAGCAGGCAGCACCAGCAGCAGCAGCAGGCAGCAGCAGGCAGCAGCAGCAGCAGCAGCACCAGCAGCAGCAGCAGCACCAGCAGCAGCAGGCAGCAGCAGCAGGCAGCAACAGCAGGCAGCACCAGCAGCAGCAGCAGGCAGCAGCAGGCAGCACCAGCAGCAGCAGCAGGCAGCACCAGCAGCAGCAGCAGGCAGCAGCAGGCAGCACCAGCAGCAGCAGGCAGTAGCAGCAGGCAGCAGCAGCAGGCAGCACCAGCAGCAGCAGCAGGCAGCAGCAGCGGCAACAGGCAGCAGCAACAGGCAGCACCAGCAGCAGGCAGCAGCGGCAACAGGCAGCAGCACCAGCAGCAGGCAGCAGCAGCACCAGCAGCAGGCAGCACCAGCAGCAGGTAGCACCAGCAGCAGGCAGCAGCAGCAGGCAGCAGCAGAAGCAGGCAGCAGCAGGCAGCAGGCAGCAGCAGCAGGCAGCAGTAGCAGCAGCAGCAGCACCAGCAGCAGGCAGCACAGCAGGAGACAGCAGCAGCAGGCAGCAACAGAAGCAGGCAGCAGCAGGCAGCAGCAGAAGCAGGCAGCAGCAGGCAGCAGCAGAAGCAGGCAGCAGCAGAAGCAGGCAGCAGCAGAAGCAGGCAGCAGCAGGCAGCACCAGCAGCAGCAGGCAGCAGCAGCAGCAGGCAGCAGCAGGCAGCAGCAGCAGCAGGCAGCAGTAGCAGCAGCAGCAGCACCAGCAGCAGGCAGCACCAGCAGCAGGCAGCAGCAGCAGGCAGCAGCAGAAGCAGGCAGCAGCAGAAGCAGGCAGCAGAAGCAGGCAGCAGCAGCAGGCACCAGCAGGCAGCAGCAGCAGCAGGCAGCAGCAGGCAGCACCAGCAGCACCAGCAGCAGCAGCAGGCAGCAGCACCAGCAGCACCAGCAGCAGCAGCAGGCAGCACCAGCAGGCAGCACCAGCAGCAGGCAGCAACACCAGCAGCAGCAGCAGGCAGCAGCAGCAGGCAGCAGCAGCAGGTAGCACCAGCAGCAGCAGGCAGCAGCACCAGCAGCAGCAGCAGGCAGCAGTAGCAGGCAGCACCAGCAGCAGCAGCAGGCAGCAGCACCAGCAGCAGCAGCAGGCAGCAGCAGCAGGCAGCAGCACCAGCAGCAGCAGCAGGCAGCACCAGCAGGCAGCACCAGCAGCAGCAGCAGGCAGCAGCAGCAGCAGGCAGCAGCAGGCAGCACCAGCAGCAGGCAGCAGCAGCAGCAGGCAGCAGCACCAGCAGCAGGCAGCAGGCAGCAGCACCAGCAGCAGGCAGCAGCAGGCAGCACCAGCAGGCAGCAGCACCAGCAGCACCAGCAGGCAGCAGCAGGCAGCACCAGCAGCAGGCAGCAGCAGCAGCAGGCAGCAGCACCAGCAGCAGCAGCAGCAGGCAGCAGCAGGCAGCACCAGCAGCAGGCAGCAGGCAGCAGCAGGCAGCACCAGCAGGCAGCAGCACCAGCAGCACCAGCAGCAGCAGGCAGCAGCAGGCAGCACCAGCAGCAGCAGCAGGCAGCAGCAGGCAGCACCAGCAGGCAGCAGCAGGCAGCAGCACCAGCAGCAGCAGCAGCAGGCAGCAGCAGGCAGCACCAGCAGGCAGCACCAGCAGCAGGCAGCAGCAGGCAGCACCAGCAGGCCGCAGCAGGCAGCACCAGCACCAGCAGCAGGCAGCAGCACCAGCAGCACCAGCAGCAGCAGCAGGCAGCAGCAGGCAGCACCAGCAGCAGCAGTACCAGCAGCAGCAGCACCAGCAGCACCAGCAGGCAGCAGCAGGCAGAACCAGCAGCAGCAGCACCAGCAGCACCAGCAGGCAGCAGCACCAGCAGCACCAGCAGGCAGCAGCAGCAGCAGGCAGCAGCAGCACCAGCAGGCAGCAGCAGCAGCAGGCAGCAGCACCAGCAGCACCAGCAGCAGGCAGCAGCACCAGCAGCACCAGCAGGCAGCAGCAGCACCAGCAGCACCAGCAGGCAGCACCAGCAGCAGCAGCAGCACCAGAAGCACCAGCAGGCAGCAGCAGCAGCAGGCAGCAGCACCAGCAGCACCAGCAGCAGGCAGCAGCACCAGCAGCAGCAGCAGGCAGCAGCACCAGCAGCACCAGCAGCAGCAGCAGCACCAGCAGCACCAGCAGGCAGCAGCAGCAGCAGGCAGCAGCACCAGCAGCACCAGCAGCAGGCAGCAGCACCAGCAGCACCAGCAGGCAGCAGCAGCACCAGCAGCAGCACCAGCAGCACCAGCAGGCAGCAGCAGCAGCAGGCAGCAGCACCAGCAGCACCAGCAGCAGGCAGCAGCACCAGCAGCACCAGCAGGCAGCAGCAGCAGCAGCACCAGCAGCAGCAGCAGCACCAGCAGGCAGCAGCAGCAGCAGGCAGCAGCACCAGCAGCACCAGCAGCAGGCAGCAGCACCAGCAGCAGCAGCAGGCAGCAGCACCAGCAGCACCAGCAGCAGCAGCAGGCAGCAGCACCAGCAGGCAGCAGCACCAGCAGCACCAGCAGCAGGCAGCAGCACCAGCAGCACCAGCAGGCAGCAGCAGCAGCAGGCAGCAGCACCAGCAGCACCAGCAGCACCAGCAGGCAGCACCAGCAGTAGCAGCAGCAGGCAGCACCAGCAGCAGCAGCAGGCAGCAGCACCAGCAGCAGGCAGCAGCAGCAGCAGGCAGCAGCACCAGCAGCACCAGCAGTAGCAGCAGCAGGCAGCACCAGCAGCAGCAGCAGGCAGCAGCACCAGCAGCACCAGCAGCAGGCAGCAGCAGCAGCAGCAGGCAGCAGCACCAGCAGCACCAGCAGCAGCAGCAGGCAGCACCAGCAGCAGGCAGCAGCACCAGCAGCACCAGCAGCAGCAGCAGGCAGCACCAGCAGCACCAGCAGCAGCAGCAGGCAGCACCAGCAGGCAGCAGCAGACAGCAGCACCAGCACCAGCAGCACCAGCAGCAGCAGCAGGCAGCAGCAGCAGGCAGCACCAGCAGCAGCAGCAGGCAGCACCAGCAGCAGCAGCAGCAGGCAGCAGCACCAGCAGCAGCAGCAGGCAGCAGCAGGCAGCACCAGCAGCACCAGCAGCAGCAGCAGGCAGCACCAGCAGCAGCACCAGCAGCAGCAGCAGGCAGCACCAGCAGCAGCAGCAGGCAGCACCAGCAGCAGCAGCAGGCAGCAGCAGCAGCAGCACCAGCAGCAGCAGCAGGCAGCACCAGCAGCAGCACCAGCAGCAGCAGCAGGCAGCACCAGCAGCAGCAGCAGGCAGCACCAGCAGCAGCACCAGCAGCAGCAGCAGGCAGCACCAGCAGCAGCACCAGCAGCACCAGCAGCAGCAGCAGGCAGCACCAGCAGCAGCAGCAGGCAGCAGCACCAGCAGCACCAGCAGCAGCAGGCAGCACCAGCAGCAGCAGCAGGCAGCAGCACCAGCAGCAGCACCAGCAGCAGCAGCAGGCAGCAGCACCAGCAGCAGCAGGCAGCAGCAGCAGGCAGCACCAGCAGCAGCAGCAGGCAGCAGCAGCAGCACCAGCAGCAGCAGCAGGCAGCAGCAGCACCAGCAGCAGCAGCAGGCAGCAGCACACCAGGGAGCCCAGGAGAGCCAACAGCAGCACACCAGGGAGCCCAGGAGAGCCAACAGCAGCACACCAGGGAGCTCAGGAGAGCCAACAGCAGCACACCAGGGAGCCCAGGAGAGCCAACAGCAGCACACCAGGGAGCCCAGGAGAGCCAACAGCAGCACACCAGGGAGCTCAGGAGAGCCAACAGCAGCACACCAGGGAGCCCAGGAGAGCCAACAGCAGCACACCAGGGAGCCCAGGAGAGCCAACAGCAGCACACCAGGGAGCCCAGGAGAGCCAACAGCAGCACACCAGGGAGCCCAGGAGAGCCAACTTACACTAGCCACCCTCGAGACCTTCAATAAAGCACCACCAGGGAGCCCAGGAGAGACAACTTACACTAGCCACCCTCGAGACCTTCAATAAGGGAGCCCAGAAGAGACAACTTACACTAGCCACCCTCGAGACCTTCAATAAGGGAGCCCCGAAGAGACAACTTACACTAGCCACCCTCGAGACCTTCAATAAGGGAGCCCAGGAGAGACAACTTACACTAGCCACCCTCGAGACCTTCAATAAGGGAGCCCAGGAGAGACAACTTACACTAGCCACCCTCGAGACCTTCAATAAGGGAGCCCAGAAGAGACAACTTACACTAGCCACCCTCGAGACCTTCAATAAGGGAGCCCAGAAGAGACAACTTACACTAGCCACCCTCGAGACCTTCAATAAAGCACCACCAAAATTTACCATAAAAATCGCGACATGAACAAAAAATATTCCCTGAAAATGTTGTGGTGGTGGTGGACTGTACTCACCTAGTTGTGCTTGCGGGGGTTGAGCTCTGGCTCTTTGGTCCCGCCTCTCTACCGTCAGTCAACTGGTGTACAGACTGAGCTACTGGGCTCTATCATATCTACACTTGAAACTGTATATGGAGTCAGCCTCCACCACATCACTGCCTAATGCATTCCATTTGTCAACCACTCTGACACTAAAAAAGTTCTTTCTAATATCTCTGTGGCTCATTTGGGCACTCAGTTTTCACCTGTGTCCCCTAGTGCGTGTGCCCATTGTGGTAAATAGCCTGTCTTTATCTACCCAATCAATTCCCGTGAGAATCTTGAATGTGGTGATCATGTCCCCACTAACTTCCCTGTCTTCTAGCGAAGTGAGGTTGAATTCCCATAATCTCTCCTCGTAGCAACCAACCAACCACTGTGGTTGGTTGGTTGGTTGGTTGGTTGGTGGTGGTGGTGGTGGACTGACAGTCCAGCAGCAGCAGCAGCAGGCAGTGAAGCCTAAAGAGTGAAGCAGGAGCAGAGCGTCCTCAGCATGAGCAGAGCGTCCTCAGCAGGAGCAGAGCGTCCTCAGCAGGAGCAGAGCGTCCTCAGCAGGAGCAGAGCGTCCTCAGCAGGAGCAGAGCGTCCTCAGCAGGAGCAGAGCGTCCTCAGCATGAGCAGAGCGTCCTCAGCAGGAGCAGAGCGTCCTCAGCAGGAGCAGAGCGTCCTCAGCAGGAGCAGAGCGTCCTCAGCAGGAGCAGAGCGTCCTCAGCATGAGCAGAGCGTCCTCAGCAGGAGCAGAGCGTCCTCAGCAGGAGCAGAGCGTCCTCAGCAGGAGCAGAGCGTCCTCAGCAGGAGCAGAGCGTCCTCAGCAGGAGCAGAGCGTCCTCAGCAGGAGCAGAGCGTCCTCAGCAGGAGCAGAGCGTCCTCAGCAGGAGCAGAGCGTCCTCAGCAGGAGCAGAGCGTCCTCAGCAGGAGCAGAGCGTCCTCAGCAGGAGCAGAGCGTCCTCAGCAGGAGCAGAGCGTCCTCAGCAGGAGCAGAGCGTCCTCGGCAGGAGCAGAGCGTCCTCAGCAGGAGCAGAGCGTCCTCAGCAGGAGCAGAGCGTCCTCAGCAGGAGCAGAGTGTCCTCAGCAGGAGCAGAGCGTCCTCGGCAGGAGCAGAGCGTCCTCAGCAGGAGCAGAGCGTCCTCAGCAGGAGCAGAGCGTCCTCAGCAGGAGCAGAGTGTCCTCAGCAGGAGCAGAGCGTCCTCGGCAGGAGCAGAGAGTCAGCAGAAACAGACCAACTCGTTTACATGACAATTCAGTGGGGCTCCAATCCCGTAAATCCCACAGAGACCGGCCTTAAAGGCTCACAGAGACCGGCCTTAAAGGCTCACAGAGACCGGCCTTAAAGGCTCCACTTGTAAAAAGTCTGATGAATTTCCGCAAGAACAAGTGTGTGTGTGTGTGTGTGTGTGTGTGTGTGTGTGTGTGTGTGTGTGTGTGTGTGTTAGTGTGTGTGTGTGTGTGTGTGTGTGTGTGTGTGTGTGTGTGTGTTAGTGTGTGTGTGTGTGTACTCACCTAGTTGAGCTTGATGGGTTGAGTATCTGCTCCTAAGCCACCGCCTATCGACCATTATTAGTTCAATACAGTAACACTTTTCCACTCGTTATTCTTATCATATTTACATTTAAAGTTGTGTATCACACTGGCTTCGACAACTTGCTCATCTGGTCCGGTCCACTTATTTACGGCTCTAAGCCTGAACAAGTTCTTTCTGAGATGTCTGTGACTCATCTAAGTTTCCAGCTTCTGTATCTAATTTGCTAATCCAAGTTAATATCTTCCACGTCGTTGTTATGTCTACTGTATTCCTTCTTTCCTCCAGTTTAGTGAAGTCAAGTTCCGTCAGTCTTTCTTCCTTGCTCACTCCCCTTACTTCAGGAACCTTTCTTCCTTGCTCACTCCCCTTACTTCAGGAACCTTTCTTCCTTGCTCACTCCCCTTACTTCAGGAACCTTTCTTCCTTGCTCACTCCCCTTACTTCAGGAACCTTTCTTCCTTGCTCACTCCCCTTACTTCAGGAACCTTTCTTCCTTGCTCACTCCCCTTACTTCAGGAACCTTTCTTCCTTGCTCACTCCCCTTACTTCAGGAACCTTTCTTCCTTGCTCACTCCCCTTACTTCAGGAACCTTTCTTCCTTGCTCACTCCCCTTACTTCAGGAACCTTTCTTCCTTGCTCACTCCCCTTACTTCAGGAACCTTTCTTCCTTGCTCACTCCCCTTACTTCAGGAACCTTTCTTCCTTGCTCACTCCCCTTACTTCAGGAACCTTTCTTCCTTGCTCACTCCCCTTACTTCAGGAACCTTTCTTCCTTGCTCACTCCCCTTACTTCAGGAACCTTTCTTCCTTGCTCACTCCCCTTACTTCAGGAACCTTTCTTCCTTGCTCACTCCCCTTACTTCAGGAACCTTTCTTCCTTGCTCACTCCCCTTACTTCAGGAACCTTTCTTCCTTGCTCACTCCCCTTACTTCAGGAACCTTTCTTCCTTGCTCACTCCCCTTACTTCAGGAACCTTTCTTCCTTGCTCACTCCCCTTACTTCAGGAACCTTTCTTCCTTGCTCACTCCCCTTACTTCAGGAACCTTTCTTCCTTGCTCACTCCCCTTACTTCAGGAACCTTTCTTCCTTGCTCACTCCCCTTACTTCAGGAACCTTTCTTCCTTGCTCACTCCCCTTACTTCAGGAACCTTTCTTCCTTGCTCACTCCCCTTACTTCAGGAACCTTTCTTCCTTGCTCACTCCCCTTACTTCAGGAACCTTTCTTCCTTGCTCACTCCCCTTACTTCAGGAACCTTTCTTCCTTGCTCACTCCCCTTACTTCAGGAACCTTTCTTCCTTGCTCACTCCCCTTACTTCAGGAACCTTTCTTCCTTGCTCACTCCCCTTACTTCAGGAACCTTTCTTCCTTGCTCACTCCCCTTACTTCAGGAACCTTTCTTCCTTGCTCACTCCCCTTACTTCAGGAACCTTTCTTCCTTGCTCACTCCCCTTACTTCAGGAACCTTTCTTCCTTGCTCACTCCCCTTACTTCAGGAACCTTTCTTCCTTGCTCACTCCCCTTACTTCAGGAACCTTTCTTCCTTGCTCACTCCCCTTACTTCAGGAACCTTTCTTCCTTGCTCACTCCCCTTACTTCAGGAACCTTTCTTCCTTGCTCACTCCCCTTACTTCAGGAACCTTTCTTCCTTGCTCACTCCCCTTACTTCAGGAACCTTTCTTCCTTGCTCACTCCCCTTACTTCAGGAACCTTTCTTCCTTGCTCACTCCCCTTACTTCAGGAACCTTTCTTCCTTGCTCACTCCCCTTACTTCAGGAACCTTTCTTCCTTGCTCACTCCCCTTACTTCAGGAACCTTTCTTCCTTGCTCACTCCCCTTACTTCAGGAACCTTTCTTCCTTGCTCACTCCCCTTACTTCAGGAACGTTTCTTCCTTGCTCACTCCCCTTACTTCAGGAACCTTTCTTCCTTGCTCACTCCCCTTACTTCAGGAACCTTTCTTCCTTGCTCACTCCCCTTACTTCAGGAACCTTTCTTCCTTGCTCACTCCCCTTACTTCAGGAACCTTTCTTCCTTGCTCACTCCCCTTACTTCAGGAACCTTTCTTCCTTGCTCACTCCCCTTACTTCAGGAACCTTTCTTCCTTGCTCACTCCCCTTACTTCAGGAACCTTTCTTCCTTGCTCACTCCCCTTACTTCAGGAACCTTTCTTCCTTGCTCACTCCCCTTACTTCAGGAACCTTTCTTCCTTGCTCACTCCCCTTACTTCAGGAACCTTTCTTCCTTGCTCACTCCCCTTACTTCAGGAACCTTTCTTCCTTGCTCACTCCCCTTACTTCAGGAACCTTTCTTCCTTGCTCACTCCCCTTACTTCAGGAACCTTTCTTCCTTGCTCACTCCCCTTACTTCAGGAACCTTTCTTCCTTGCTCACTCCCCTTACTTCAGGAACCTTTCTTCCTTGCTCACTCCCCTTACTTCAGGAACCTTTCTTCCTTGCTCACTCCCCTTACTTCAGGAACCTTTCTTCCTTGCTCACTCCCCTTACTTCAGGAACCTTTCTTCCTTGCTCACTCCCCTTACTTCAGGAACCTTTCTTCCTTGCTCACTCCCCTTACTTCAGGAACCTTTCTTCCTTGCTCACTCCCCTTACTTCAGGAACCTTTCTTCCTTGCTCACTCCCCTTACTTCAGGAACCTTTCTTCCTTGCTCACTCCCCTTACTTCAGGAACCTTTCTTCCTTGCTCACTCCCCTTACTTCAGGAACCTTTCTTCCTTGCTCACTCCCCTTACTTCAGGAACCTTTCTTCCTTGCTCACTCCCCTTACTTCAGGAACGAGCCTTGTTCCATGTTTGCTACCCATTTTAGTAAAGAAAAATAAGTGTTTTCCTTACATTTCTTTGGCTCACGAGGACCAGGGCTCATCAAGCACGTAATTTTCCATTTACGAAACCTGTTTATCTTTTCTTATTCACGATAGTTTAGTTTGCACTTACTAAAGCGCTTACGAGCTCGGGAGCGCTACGAGGTTTTCCATAACAACAATACTCTGGGGTGGAGAGCGGCCTCGCAGCTTTCCCAGCTCGTAACCTCATGATACACACTACAATGCACTACAATACAATACACTACAATACAATACACTACAATACAATGCACTACAATACACACTAAGACGCTATGGTCGGACAGATTGATTGACTGATAAAGATTAAGCCATCCTAAAGGTGGCACGGGCATGAATAACCCGTAAGTTGAGGCACTATCCGAGCCATTACCAGTACCGATAACTGATACTATAGAGATCTGGGGGTGGAGAGGGATCTTCATGGTGGATTTCAGCCTGGGAGGGCTGGTTGTACCAGTCATGGTACAGGGTGGGGTTAGGTGGGTTTCAGGGTGGCTTTCTAGGTGGGTTAGTGTAGACCTTCAGGTCTTCCGTTTTTTCTTTGGCTGAGACTTGCTGCGAGTTGACACGGCCGTGCTGTCGTTGGAGCTTGGTGAGGCGGCCTCCATGAAGAGCTCTTGTACCGAGTAGGTGTGGTACTTGTGGTGCGGCGGTGGAGCTCCTACTGAGATTTCCTCGTCTGAAGAGTCCGTAGTTGGTGGTTTTGTCTTTGGTCTCGCAGCCTGAGGTAGGCTCAGGCGTCGTCAATTAGTGGAAGAAGCTATTTCAGGAGCGTTGGTGATGCTGTTAGTATTTGTAGACATCATGTCTGCTGAAATGGTGATGGTAGAAGTGGTGGGAACTGGCGAGGGAAATACCTCTGTGCCGCCGGGGTCTTGGGTGGTTCTGGAGTCTGTGTTGAGGTCGACCTCGTGGTCGTCCTGGTGGTAGTCTCCGGAGTGGTAGTGGAGGCAGTGAGACTTGCGTCTATGGTGATGATGGGGTCCACGCCGTTGGCTAGGGACAGCATGGTACCTTGACTTGGTCTGGTCCAGCAAGCCTCTCCGCTAGTCGAATACGACCAACGTGCTGGTCTTGATGATGATGCAAGGGAATGTGAGGGTGCTGGCTGGTCCTTAGGTCCCCCAGTGTGGAGGCCAGGTGGGCTGTTAATTGGGAGGAGCCACTGTATGGTAGGACTGGGAAGTCTTCTGGTAGGTTGGTGGGACCTCAGGTGCTGGGTTTGGTGCCAGTAGCTCCGGCGGCAGAAGTAGAAGGTTTGACTTTATTGGATTCAGTCTGGATCCTAATGATTTCCTGTCTGAGAGGGCAGCAGTGGGAAGATTTAGGGTGATCGTAGCGGCAGAGCAGTCAGCAATGGGTCTTTGACTTGCAGATGGAGTAATGATGGTCATGGACGCTAAGGATGCACTTCTGGACGGGGTACTGACACTTGTTAATGGGATGGGAGCAATTGTAGCACCGAAAGCACTGTTGGAGCTCGTGGAATCGTTTCTTCTTCACTAGGAAGGGTGGAATCTTGATGCCGAGGCAGTGGAGACCATGTGTGGCAGCCTGGTTAGCCGTGGCTAAGGTGGTGAAGGACATCTTCATGGTGGGGCGCTTGTCGTCGTCGGTATCGGTGCTGCAGAATATAATATTGAATACCCGCAGGTTCGGGTTTTCTTCCTCGATGTTGGTAATGATCTTCATTTGTTCTCAGTCCGCGATCCAGCAGCTGGTCCCGCTGACAAAGACTGTTCGGTCGGTGGTGTACTGACGTGGGAAGAGAAGACAGAGGTGGTGCACTTGGCGAAGTGCGATCGAATGTTTGAGTGTTTTGAGATCCTCCACACACGAGAAATAGAGCACAATATTCTCCACTTCCTGACCAAGGTCGATGGGTGTAATGCCGGCGCCTTCTTTTAGGATCTTCAAGACGTCGTTTTGGTGAAACCCTGGCCGTCCAAGGGGCGAGTCCTGACTTTAAGGCGTTTGTGGCGCATTGTCGTTTTTAGAACCCCCCATCCCCCGCCCCAACGGGTCGCAGTGGCGATGAATACCTTGTGAAGTTACTGAGGCTTGCTGGCGTGGCCCGGGTGTGTGCGTGTGTGTACAGTGTTGGACTGACACAGCTATACTGAGTATGGTCGGGGAGACATGTGCAGCTTTCTTAGGCCGGGGCGTAAAATCTTCAGATGTCACCAGTGAGGGGGGCTGGTGGCATGTCACCAGTGAGGGGGGGGGGCGTGTGGCATGTCACCAGTGAGGGGGGGCTGGTGGCATGTCACCAGTGAGGGGGGGGGCTGTTGTAATCCACAAGTTAGTAGGAATTATTAGCTAGAGGATCATTACTACAACACTTAACGAATGATGATTGAAAGTACATGTAAGTAGACAGACTATGGATCACATATCTAAGAAAGGTCAATGGATTAAGACCGAAGCTGTTTAGCCAAATTAATAATTCCTGGAAAGAGGAATTATTCTTCGTCAGGCTTCTAGGAACAAGATTACCGCTCTAGGGATAAGGTTAATCGGATTATACCTTCCTTGAGAGGCGTGGTGAAATGTTTGAGGCCATGGCTGACTGGAGGCAGTCTGATTGTGGAGGTGGAACTAGCAAGTCCTTTGGATCCCCGTTTGTGGCAGCAGCGAAGTGTAGCAGACAGCTATGCGAGAACCTGATGTGATCTTAGTGACCAAGTTAAGTCTGCAGTATGTGAGTATTGAATGTAAGACTAACCGGGTGTGGAGCGTTGTAGTAATCATTCCGTATTAGGGACTTAGGCGGAAGTTACGAGTGTGGGTGGTGATCGCGGAGGTCAAGTGGTCTATGGGTATTGGAAGTGTATTGACCTAATAGAGTATGTTAATTAATATAGTATTATTTGTCAGAGTCTATTCTTTGTAATTAAATGACAAAACACGACGGCCTTTAAATACCTTCGATATGTCCCTTCATTGTGTTCCTGGTTTGGTTGGTGAGGGAATGTTAGGGAATTGGTAGACGACATATTTGGTGGCAGCGCAAACAGGTTTTGGAACACTGTGCGAGATGAAGGAAGTGTGGTTCTGGTTTAGTTGGTGAGGGAATGTTCGGGAAATGGTAGACGTCGGGTTGTGGTGAGAATGGTGGTTACTAGACGGAGGAAAGAAGGGTCAGGTGAGACCAGGGCAGAGGAGTTAGTTAATTAAAGGGACTAGGCCATTGTGGGGCACATGTGGGGTTTATTTCTTTCTTTCCAGATTCCCGCAACGAGAGACGGCTAAGAGGCAAGTCTGGACCACTGAAGCATCGGGATCCAAAACAAGTGCAGTGTTCGTAGTGCGGATTATACAGTGTTCGTAGTGTGGATTATACAGTGTTCGCAGTGCGGATTATACAGCGTGGCGAGGTAAACTAGCGCGGGTGAATGTGGGCCAGCGTGGGCCATGTGCGGCCATGTGCGGGCCAAGCGATGGGTGGGCCAAGCGAGCCGCACCTTGGAGCTTGTTTTATATCGTTGGTAAGGCGGAAATAGTGAGAAACCGTTGCTAAGGTGAAATTAATCGTGTAAACTACGTAATTTAAAGTTAATTAAATTTCATGTAACGTGTAAATCGAATATTTTAAGGATAATGAAATATTACCTAAAGTACTGTGCGAGTTCCGGCGTTGTCAGGTGTAGATACAGAAAATAGGCGCAGTGAATTATGGACGCCTTGGCATAGCGAGCGACGCGTAATTTGACGTCTGGGGTTCGCCGTCTGCTGTACCCTGGAGAGGGCCAGGGAGATTTTTTTGTGGGTGCAGGTAGCAGTATGGAGAGTGTTAGCGTGGGACACGGGGAGCATGTCCCGTTGGTGGGGGTGTGTGGCGCCGGGTGTAGTGCATGGTTGTGTATTGGCGTTTGTACGCCGGGGTGTGTAGTGTAATGCATGTGGTGTGTAGTGTAATGCATGTGTAGTGGCTTATTAGACGCCAGCGTAATGCATAGTATTTACTGTAGTGAAATGTGCATGTTTTCACTGTGGATATCATGGATGTAGTATAGTGCATGACATTGTTGGCATTGTAGCGCCAAGGTGTAGCATGTGTAGCATAACCGGTTGTTGTAACACCGGGTGTATTGTAGACATTAGCGTTGAAGTATGTTAACGCAGGTTGTAGTGTGTGGCGGGTGGCCACTACACAAGAAATTATGCCTGACGAGTGTTGGTCAGGTAATTAACGGATTACGAGAGAAAAGGGAGTGTGTGTGGCGTCTGGTTACTTATTGGTGGTGTTATTGGTGGTGACGTCTCGTGGTGTTTTGATGCGCTCTGGCGCAAGGCATATGCCTGTGGTGGTAATGGTGGTGGGGGACGCCGTGTGTGTTGTGTTGAGGGCGTTGGGGACGCCGGGTGTTGTGTTGAGGGTGTTGGGGACGCCGGGTGTTGTGTTGAGGGCGTTGGGGACGCCGTGTGTTGTGTTGAGGGTGTTGGGGACGCCGGGTGTTGTGTTGAGGGCGTTGGGGACGCCGTGTGTTGTGTTGAGGGCGTTGGGGACGCCGGGTGTTGTGTTGAGGGCGTTAGGGACGCCGTGTGTTGTGTTGAGGGCGTTGGGGACGCCGTGTGTTGTGTTGAGGGCGTTGGGGACGCCGGGTGTTGTGTTGAGGGCGTTGGGGACGCCGTGTGTTGTGTTGAGGGCGTTGGGGACGCCGTGTGTTGTGTTGAGGGCGTTGGGGACGCCGTGTGTTGTGTTGAGGGCGTTGGGGACGCCGTGTGTTGTGTTGAGGGCGTTGGGGACGCCGTGTGTTGTGTTGAGGGCGTTGGGGACGCCGTGTGTTGTGTTGAGGGCGTTGGGGACGCCGTGTGTTGTGTTGAGGGCGTTGGGGACGCCGTGTGTTGTGTTGAGGGCGTTGGGGACGCCGTGTGTTGTGTTGAGGGCGTTGGGGACGCCGGGTGTTGTGTTGAGGGCGTTGGGGACGCCGGGTGTTGTGTTGAGGGCGTTGGGGACGCCGTGTGTTGTGTTGAGGGCGTTGGGGACGCCGGGTGTTGTGTTGAGGGCGTTGGGGACGCCGGGTGTTGTGTTGAGGGCGTTGGGGACGCCGGGTGTTGTGTTGAGGGCGTTGGGGACGCCGTGTGTTGTGTTGAGGGCGTTGGGGACGCCATTGGGTGTTGTAGTGTAGTGGCGTTTGGATGCCTGGTATGGAGTGTGGTGTTGTGGAGTATATGGTGGCGCAGGGGCGCCAGGTAGTGGTCGGTAAGGTGAGTATTGGCGTAGCAAGGTCGGTGCGTTAGGACGCAGGAAGTGGTTGTAGGGGTGTGTGGCGTTATATTGAGGTCATCAGTGGTTGGGATGACCAGTGGTAATGGTGTGTCGGAGTGGGTAAGTCTTATGGATAAGATGAAATGTGGATAATTGCAGGAGTTGGTGGCTGCAGTAGGCGAGTCAAGTCGATATCTCTAGCAAGACTCATAAAAGACTAATAAAAATTTATTATTTTCATTAAAATTTTCATTAATTAAGTCGGAGTGGGTAAGTCTTATGGATAAGATTATAAGGTAGAATTTCAAATTTCAGGTGTTGGTGGTTGCAGTGGACGAGCCAAGTAGATATACTAATCTCTCATTAATTAAGTTGTTACAGGAATCTCGCTAGAGGCGAGCCAGTGGCAGTATGATGCTTTAGTGACATTAGTTGTGAAATTATTTTAATGAGGTATTTATTGTGATAATGTATGTGTATGTATATACTGTATATTACCTCATCGGCACCATTACTGAGTGTTAGGCTTGAGAAGGTCCCCCGGGATCATGTCACAGAGCTTCAGGTAGAGTAGAAGGGAAGCTATGAGGCTACACTCAGTTATTCTAGAAAAAAAAGGGGGGTGGAAGTGAAGCCAACGTGACGTTATAGGCGAAATTCGCCCCCTGACATCAAAGCAGGGATAAGGGCCAGCTGCAATGGTTTTGCAGCTGCGCTCAGGCTATATACGGGGAGAGAGTAAGGAGCCGAGGGGGTTATGTAATAATGGGATCGAGCCAGGGGGCTCCGAGGGAATATTTTGCAGGTACAGCGCTCGGGAAGGTGTGAATACAGGTGGACACACTCTGGGCGGATGGGCCTAGACCAGAGAGCTGTGAGGGATCTACAGCGTTCTGGGATTGGTGCCCTGGAACGAGACGTCAGCACAGACCCAAGGGAACATGACCCTGGGGTAGGAATCTCCGTTGCTCTGGAGGCCAGGATCACGTTACCTCAGAGCAACGATGGGACATTGACAACATTCACCAGGCTGGACAGCCTGGGTTTTGTCTGGGTCATGGAGGATCTATGACCTAGCAACCATGGGACACGAAGACAAGAGAAGTGATGCTGCCAATTGTGGAGGAGGCCAGTGAAACATTGTGTGATCATTGTAAGCCCTTATGTCAACAGTACAGGGCAAGATGTTAAATTGTAATTAACTTATTACTAAGGATGAAGAACCTTAGATATATATGTGTTGTGTATATATTAATGACTAGTGTCATTTCTGTTTAAGTGCCAGCATTCTGGTCCATGTAATTTTATGGTTATGTTTGTATGTAATTATATGTCAGCAGTTTAGGTATATGTGCATTGTTGGAGATGGGAAAAATTATTACAGACTATTTTACCTGTGCTATGATGTGAATATAATGTATATGTTGGAGAAGTGTTGAGTCATGTCGGGGAAAATTTTAATTTATTTCATTGTGTGTATGATGAACTTATTGGATGATTTTTTAGTTGTACACATATGGTGGGTGCATCCTCCAGGTCCTTGCACTAATGGAACCATTGCAATGATGCATATGGGGACATATGCGTGTTTAAGGAGGGGAGTGGTGTTGTAATCCACAAGTTAGTAGGAATTATTAGCTAGAGGATCATTACTACAACACTTAACGAATGATGATTGAAAGTACATGTAAGTAGACAGACTATGGATCGCATATCTAAGAAAGGTCAATGGATTAAGACCGAAGCTGTTTAGCCAAATTAATAATTCTTGGAAAGAGGAATTATTCTTCGTCAGGCTTCTAGGAACAAGATTACCGCTCTAGGGATAAGGTTAATCGGATTATACCTTCCTTGAGAGGCGTGGTGAAATGTTTGAGGCCATGGCTGACTGGAGGCAGTCTGATTGTGGAAGTGGAACTAGCAAGTCCTCGGAGGTCTCCGTTTGTGGCAGCAGCGAAGTGTAGCAGACAGCTATGCGAGAGCCTGTTGTGATCTTAGTGACCAAGTTAAGTCTGCAGTATGTGAGTATTGAATGTAAGACTAACCGGGTGTGGAGCGTTGTAGTAATCATTCCGTATTAGGGACTTAGGCGGAAGTTACGAGTGTGTGTGGTGATCGCGGAGGTCAAGTGGTCTATGGGTATTGGAAGTGTATTGACCTAATAGAGTATGTTAATTAATATAGTATTATTTGTCAGAGTCTATTCTTTGTAATTAAATGACAAAACACGACGGCCTTTAAATACATTCCATATGTTCATTCATTGTGTTCCAGTACAAACCTAGTGGTACGCCTCAAGGGTCTGGTGTGTGTAGGAGTACACGGTGGTGGGAACGGTTGCTGAGGCAAGGTGTTATGTCTTGTGTATTCGCTGTGTTCGGAATGAACCGGGGTTCAGCGTCACGACAGGGCTGGTGGCATGTCACCAGTGAGGGGGGGGGGCTGGTGGCATGTCACCAGTGAGGGGGGGCTGGTGGCATGTCACCAGTGAGGGGGGGGGGGCTGGTGGCATGTCACCAGTGAGGGGGGGCTGGTGGCATGTCACCAGTGAGGGGGGGGCTGGTGGCATGTCACCAGTGAGGGGGGGCTGGTGGCATGTCACCAGTGAGGGGGGGGGGGCTGGTGGCATGTCACCAGTGAGGGGGGGGGGGGCTGGTGGCATGTCACCAGTGAGGGGGGGGGCTGGTGGCATGTCACCAGTGAGGGGGGGGCTGGTGGCATGTCACCAGTGAGGGGGGGGCTGGTGGCATGTCACCAGTGAGGGGGGGGCTGGTGGCATGTCACCAGTGAGGGGGGGGCTGGTGGCATGTCACCAGTGGGGGGGGGGGGCTGGTGGCATGTCACCAGTGAGGGGGGGCTGGTGGCATGTCACCAGTGAGGGGGAGCTGGTGGCATGTCACCAGTGGGGGGGGGGGCTGGTGGCATGTCACCAGTGAGGGGGGGCTGGTGGCATGTCACCAGTGAGGGGGGGCTGGTGGCATGTCACCAGTGAGGGGGGGGGGGGGCTGGTGGCATGTCACCAGTGAGGGGGGGGGCTGGTGGCATGTCCACCAGTGAGGGGGGGGCTGGTGGCATGTCACCAGTGGGGGGGGGCTGGTGGCATGTCACCAGTGAGGGGTGGGGCTGGTGGCATGTCACCAGTGAGGGGGGGGCTGGTGGCATGTCACCAGTGCGGGGGGGGGCTGGTGGCATGTCACCAGTGAGGGGGGGCTGGTGGCATGTCACCAGTGAGGGGAGGGGGCTGGTGGCATGTCACCAGTGGGGGGGGGCTGGTGGCATGTCACCAGTGAGGGGGGGGCTGGTGGCATGTCACCATGTGAGGGGGGGGGCTGGTGGCATGTCACCAGTGAGGGGGGGCTGGTGGCATGTCACCAGTGAGGGGGGGCTGGTGGCATGTCACCAGTGAGGGGGGGCTGGTGGCATGTCACCAGTGAGGGGGGGGGGGCTGGTGGCATGTCACCAGTGAGGGGGGGCTGGTGGCATGTCACCAGTGAGGGGGGGGCTGGTGGCATGTCACCAGTGAGGGGGGGCTGGTGGCATGTCACCAGTGAGGGGGGGCTGGTGGCATGTCACCAGTGAGGGGGGGCTGGTGGCATGTCACCAGTGAGGGGGGGCTGGTGGCATGTCACCAGTGAGGGGGGGCTGGTGGCATGTCACCAGTGAGGGGGGGCTGGTGGCATGTGGGGGGGGGCTTGTGGCATGTCACCAGTGAGGGGGGGCTTGTGGCATGTCACCAGTGAGGGGGGGGGCTTGTGGCATGTCACCAGTGGGGGGGGGCTGGTGGCATGTCACCAGTGAGGGGGGGGGGCTGGTGGCATGTCACCAGTGAGGGGGGGGCTGGTGGCATGTCACCAGTGGGGGGGGGCTGGTGGCATGTCACCAGTGAGGGGGGGCTGGTGGCATGTCACCAGTGAGGGGGGGCTGGTGGCATGTCACCAGTGAGGGGGGGCTGGTGGCATGTCACCAGTGAGGGGGGGCTGGTGGCATGTCACCAGTGGGGGGGCTGGTGGCATGTCACCAGTGAGGGGGGGGGCTGGTGGCATGTCACCAGTGAGGGGGGGCTGGTGGCATGTCACCAGTGAGGGGGGGCTGGTGGCATGTCACCAGTGAGGGGGGGCTGGTGGCATGTCACCAGTGAGGGGGGGCTGGTGGCATGTCACCAGTGAGGGGGGCTGGTGGCATGTCACCAGTGAGGGGCGGCTGGTGGCATGTCACCAGTGAGGGGCGGGCTGTTGGCATGTCACCAGTGAGGGGGGGGCTGTTGGCATGTCACCAGTGAGGGGGGCTGGTGGCATGTCACCAGTGAGGGGGGGCAGGTGGCATGTCACCAGTGAGGGGGGCTGGTGGCATGTCACCAGTGAGGGGG
Source organism: Procambarus clarkii (assembly GCF_040958095.1). NCBI lineage: Eukaryota > Metazoa > Arthropoda > Malacostraca > Decapoda > Cambaridae > Procambarus > Procambarus clarkii. The sequence goes on along the minus strand of NC_091169.1, from coordinate 46,957,428 downwards.
GGGGGCTGGTGGCATGTCACCAGTGGGGGGGGGGGGCTGGTAGCATGTCACCAGTGAGGGGAGGCTGGTGGCATGTCACCAGTGAGGGGGGGGCTGGTGGCATGTCACCAGTGGGGGGAGGGGGCTGGTGGCATGTCACCAGTGAGGGGGGGGCTGGTGGCATGTCACCAGTGAGGGGGGGGGGCTGGTGGCATGTCACCAGTGGGGGGGGCTGGTGGCATGTCACCAGTGAGGGGGGGGCTGGTGGCATGTCACCAGTGGGGGGGGGGGGCTGGTGGCATGTCACCAGTGAGGGGGGGGCTGGTGGCATGTAACCAGTGGGGGGGGGGGGGCTGGTGGCATGTCACCAGTGAGGGGGGGGCTGGTGGCATGTCACCAGTGAGGGGGGGCTGGTAGCATGTCAACAGTGAGGGGGGGCTGGTGGCATGTCACCAGTGAGGGGGGGGGGGGCTGGTGGCATGTCACCAGTGGGGGGGGGCTGGTGGCATGTCACCAGTGAGGGGGGGCTGGTGGCATGTCACCAGTGGGGGGGGGGCTGGTGGCATGTCACCAGTGAGGGGGGGCTGGTGGCATGTCACCAGTGAGGGGGGGCTGGTGGCATGTCACCAGTGGAGGGGGGGGGCTGGTGGCATGTCACCAGTGGGGGGGGGGGGCTGGTGGCATGTCACCAGTGAGGGGGGGGGGGCTGGTGGCATGTCACCAGTGAGGGGGGCTGGTGGCATGACACCAGTGAGGGGGGGGGCTGGTGGCATGTCACCAGTGGGGGGGGGGGCTGGTGGCATGTCACCAGTGAGGGGGGCTGGTGGCATGTCACCAGTGGGGGGGGGGCTGGTGGCATGTCACCAGTGAGGGGGGGGGGCTGGTGGCATGTCACCAGTGAGGGGGGGGCTGGTGGCATGTCACCAGTGAGGGGGGGGCTGGTGGCATGTCACCAGTGAGGGGGGGCTGGTGGCATGTCACCAGTGAGGGGGGGGCTGGTGGTATGTCACCAGTGAGGGGGGGGCTGGTGGCATGTCACCAGTGAGGGGGGGGCTGGTGGCATGTCACCAGTGAGGGGGGGGCTGGTAGCATGTCACCAGTTAGGGGGGGCTGGTGGCATGCCACCAGTGAGGGGGGGGGGGCTGGTGGCATGTCACCAGTGAGAGGGGGGGCTGGTGGCATGTCACCAGTGAGGTGGGGGGGCTGGTGGCATGTCACCAGTGAGGGAGGGCTGGTGGCATGTCACCAGTGAGGGGGGGCTGGTGGCATGTCACCAGTGAGGGGGGGCTGGTAGCATGTCACCAGTGAGGGGGGGCTGGTGGCATGCCACCAGTGAGGGGGGGGGCTGGTGGCATGTCACCAGTGAGGGGGGGGGCTGGTGGGATGTCACCAGTGAGGGGGGGCTGGTGGCATGCCACCAGTGAGGGGGGGGGGCTGTTGGCATGCCACCAGTGAGGGGGGGGGCTGGTGGCATGTCACCAGTGAGGGGGGGCTGGTGGCATGTCACCAGTGGGGGGGGGCTGGTGGCATGTCACCAGTGAGGGGGGGGCTGGTGGCATGCCACCAGTGAGGGGGGGGCTGGTGGCATGTCACCAGTGAGGGGGGGGGCTGGTGGCATGCCACCAGTGAGGGGGGGCTGTTGGCATGCCACCAGTGAGGGGGGGGGGGCTGGTGGCATGTCACCAGTGAGGGGGGGCTGGTGGCATGTCACCAGTGAGGGGGGGGCTGGTGGCATGTCACCAGTGAGAGGGGGGGGCTGGTGGCATGTCACCAGTGAGAGGGGGGGCTGGTGGCATGTCACCAGTGAGGTGGGGGGGGGCTGGTGGCATGTCACCAGTGAGGGAGGGCTGGTGGCATGTCACCAGTGAGGGGGGGCTGGTGGCATGTCACCAGTGAGGGGGGGCTGGTGGCATGTCACCAGTGGGGGGGGGGCTGGTGGCATGTCACCAGTGAGGGGGGGGCTGGTGGCATGTCACCAGTGAGGGGGGGGCTGGTGGCATGTCACCAGTGAGGGGGGGGCTGGTGGCATGTCACCAGTGAGGGGGGGGGGCTGGTGGCATGTCACCAGTGAGGGGGGGCTGGTGCCATGTCACCAGTGAGGGGGGGGGGCTGGTGGCATGTCACCAGTGAGGGGGGAGGCTGGTGGCATGTCACCAGTGAGGGGGGAGGCTGGTGGCATGCCACCAGTGAGGGGGGGGCTGGTGGCATGTCACCAGTGAGGGGGGGCTGGTGGCATGTCACCAGTGAGGGGGGGGGGGGGGCTGGTGGCATGTCACCAGTGAGGGGGGGCTGGTGCCATGTCACCAGTGAGGGGGGGGGCTGGTGGCATGTCACCAGTGAGGGGGGAGGCTGGTGGCATGCCACCAGTGAGGGGGGGCTGGTGGCATGTCACCAGTGAGGGGGGGGGGGCTGGTGGCATGTCACCAGTGAGGGGGGAGGCTGGTGGCATGTCACCAGTGAGGGGGTGGGCTGGTGGCATGTCACCAGTTGAGGGGGGGCTGGTGGCATGTCACCAGTGGGGGGGGGCTGGTGGCATGTCACCAGTGAGGGGGGGGGGCTGGTGGCATGCCACCAGTGAGGGGGGGGCTGGTGCATGTCACCAGTGAGGGGGGGGGGGGGGCTGGTGGCATGCCACCAGTGAGGGGGGGGGGGGGCTGGTGGCATGTCACCAGTGAGGGGGGGCTGGTGGCATGCCACCAGTGGGGGGGGGGCTGACTTCCACTCTCAGTGTCACAGATTTACAACAAGATAAGAGTGAAATAATCATCCACGCGTTAATAATGTCTCTGAACAATCAGTGCTCCTGTGATAAGAAATATATTTACACTTCAATTATTCACCGAATTATAATTGACTTTAATAGATTGTTAATTATCATTCGTAATAGTGCATATTTAATTAACGTTTATCTGTGCCAATATTAACGATAGCATAAATGATGAACTTAATATATAATGATGCAGACCTATAGCCAGGGGGGCTTAAGTAATTATAATGTCTTTCTCTGTGCTTATTATTTTGTGCGATAAAACGTTTTGATAACTTTTTAATTATTATTACCAAAATGTTAGTAAATTTATATTGATATATATTAACACAGCGCATCCCAACACAGGGATGCTGACCATCCCAACAGAGGGATGCTGACCATTCCAACAGAGGGATGCTGACCATCCCAACACAGGGATGCTGACCATCCCAACACAGGTATGCTGACCACCCCAACACAGGTATGCTGACCATCCCAACACAGGTATGCTGACCATCCCAACACAGGTATGCTGACCATCCCAACACAGGTATGCTGACCATCCCAACACAGGTATGCTGACCATCCCAACACAGGTATGGTGACCATCCCAACACAGGGATGGTGACCATCCCAACACAGGTATGGTGACCATCCCAACACAGGGAGGCTGACCATCCCAACACAGGGATGCTGACCATCCCAACACAGGTATGGTGACCATCCCAACACAGGGATGCTGACCATCCCAACACAGGTATGGTGACCATCCCAACACAGGGATGCTGACCATCCCAACACAGGGAGGCTGACCATCCCAACACAGGGAGGCTGACCATCCCAACACAGGTATGGTGACCATCCCAACACAGGGATGCTGACCATCCCAACACAGGAAGGCTGACCATCCCAACACAGGAAGGCTGACCATCCCAACACAGGGATGCTGACCATCCCAACACAGGGAGGCTGACCATCCCAACACAGGGATGTTGACCATCCCAACACAGGATGTTGACCATCCCAACACAGGGAGGCTGACCATCCCAACACAGGAAGGCTGACCATCCCAACACAGGAAGGCTGACCATCCCAACACAGAGATGTTGACCATCCCAACACAGGGATGCTGACCATCCCAACACAGGTATGCTGATCATCCCAACACAGGTATGCTGACCATCCCAACACAGGGATGCTGACCATCCCAACACAGGTATGCTGACCATCCCAACACAGGGAGGCTGACCATCCCAACAGGAACCATCCTGGAAGGATAAACACACAATATATGCACCCAAACATCCCCTCCCCCACACAGCCTCCACAAGTACTCCCCCCCCCCCCCACACACACAAGAAAGATCAGCACTTGGGCGCCTCGAACCCCCGTCCCCTGCAGAGCGACAGCAAGATTGATTACCCCGGCTGAAGCAGCGCGCGGCAAAACGCTCCAGTATTCCCATCACGGTGAAATTACTACCATCTGGGAGACGTTGGCGTCTCCTTGATCTAATGTCTGCCCACAACGTCCACATTTACATGACAAAATTACTGAGTCAGCTGTAATTGTCAGAGAGTTTCTCAACGTGAAACTCGTTCACGTTGATCTGCGGTCTTTGTGTACATGCAGAAACTGACAGCAAGATCTTTTTACAGTCAAAATGGGATCCCCACAAAGACTGCCAGGGATGCTAGGATCGTTCACAGGAACAGTAATCTCCCCACAAAGGCTACCAGGGATACTAGGATCGTTCACAGGAGCAGTAATCCCCCACAAAGACTGCCAGTATTACTCGGATCTTTCACAGGAGCATTAATCTCCCCCACAAAGACTGTCAGGATTACTAGGATTGTTCACAGGAGCAGTAATCCCCCACAAAGTCTGCCAGGGATGCTAGGATTGTTCGCAGGAGCAGTAATCCCCCACAAAGACTGCCAGGATTACTAGGATTGTTCACAGGAGCAGTAATCCCCCACAAAGTCTGCCAGGGATGCTAGGATCGTTCACAGGAGCAGTAATCCCCCACAAAGACTGCCAGTATTACTCGGATCTTTCACAGGAGCATTAATCTCCCCCACAAAGACTGTCAGGATTACTAGGATTGTTCACAGGAGCAGTAATCCCCCACAAAGACTGCCAGGGATGCTAGGATCGTTCTCAGGAGCAGTAATCCCCCACAAAGACTGCCAGGATTACTAGGATCACTCACAGGAGCTGTAATCCCCCACAAAGACTGCCAGGATTACTAGGATCACTCACAGGAGCAGTAATCCCCCACAAAGACTGCCAGGATTACTAGGATCACTCACAGGAGCTGTAATCCCCCACAAAGACTGCCAGGATTAGTAGGATCACTCACAGGAACAGTAATCCCCCACAAAGACTGTCAGGATTACCAGGATCACTCACAGGAGCAGTAATCCCCCACACAGACTGCCAGGATTACTAGGATCACTCACAGGAGCTGTAATCCCCCACAAAGACTGCCAGGATTACTCGGATCGTTCACAGGAGCAGTAATCCCCAACAAAGACTGTCAGGATTACTAGGATCGTTCACAGGAGCAGTAATCCCTCACAAAGACTGCCAGGATTATTCGGATCGTTCACAAGAGCTGTAATCCCCCACAAAGGCTGCCAGGGATGCAAGGATCGTTCACAAGAGCTGTAATCCCCTACAAAGACTGCCAGAATTACTCGGATCGTCCACAGGAGCAGTAATCCTCTACAAAGACTGCCAGGGATTCTAGGATCGTTCACAGGAGCAGTAATCCCCACAAAGACTGCCAGGATTACTCGGATCGTTCACAAGAGCTGTAATCCCCCACAAAGACTGCCAGGATTACTAGGATCACTCACATGAGCAGTAATCCCCCACAAAGACTGCCAGGATTACTAGGATCACTCACAGGAGCAGTAATCCCCCACGAAGACTGCCAGGATTACTAGGATCACTCACAGGAGCAGTAATCCCCACAAAGACTGCCAGGGATTACTAGGATCACTCACAGGAGCAGTAATCCCCCACAAAGACTGCCAGGATTACTAGGATCACTCACATGAGCAGTAATCCCCCACAAAGACTGCCAGGATTACTAGGATCACTCACAGGAGCAGTAATCCCCCACACAGACTGCCAGGATTACTAGGATCACTCACAGGAGCAGTAATCCCCCACAAAGACTGCCAGGATTACTAGGATCACTCACAGGAGCAGTAATCCCCCACAAAGACTGCCAGGATTACTAGGATCACTCACAGGAGCAGTAATCCCCCACAAAGACTGCCAGGATTACTAGGATCACTCACAGGAGCAGTAATCCCCCACAAAGACTGCCAGGATTACTAGGATCACTCACAGGAACAGTAATCCCCCACAAAGACTGCCAGGATTACTAGGATCACTCACAGGAGCAGTAATCCCCCACAAAGACTGCCAGGATTACTAGGATCACTCACAGGAGCAGTAATCCCCCACAAAGACTGCCAGGATTACTAGGATCACTCACAGGAGCAGTAATCCAACACAAAGACTGCCAGGATTACTAGGATCACTCACAGGAGCAGTAATCCCCCACAAAGACTGCCAGGATTACTAGGATCACTCACAGGAGCAGTAATCCCCCACAGAGACTGCCAGGATTACTAGGATCACTCACAGGAGCAGTAATCCCCCACAAAGACTGCCAGGATTACTAGGGTCACTCACAGGAGCAGTAATCCCCCACAAAGACTGCCAGGATTACTAGGATCACTCACAGGAGCAGTAATCCCCCACAAAGACTGCCAGGATTACTAGGATCACTCACAGGAGCAGTAATCCCCCCACACATGCAGGACAAGCACCAATACAACATAGACTACTCGCTAAGTGGGCGGCGGAGGAGACGCCCTCATCGGCGTCACAGTTTTTCACAGCCGTCTTATGGTCCAGCCCGAGAGATGAAGCGGACTCGCGAGTTGTGGCGGTTGGATGTTTCCAGAGGCTCGTATAGGGTTTCCAGAGACTCGTACAGGGTTTCCAGAGGCTCGTATAGGGTTTCCAGAGACTCGTATAGGGTTTCCAGAGGCTCGTATAGGGTTTCCAGAGGCTCGTACAGGGTTTCCAGAGGCTCGTATAGGGTTTCCAGAGGCTCGTACAGGGTTTCCAGAGGCTCGTACAGGGTTTCCAGAGGCTCGTACAGGGTTTCCAGAGACACGTACAGGGTTTCCAGAGGCTCGTACAGGGTTTCCAGAGGCTCGTATAGGGTTTCCAGAGGCTCGTACAGGGTTTCCAGAGGCTCGTACAGGGTTTCCAGAGGCTCGTACAGGGTTTCCAGAGGCTCGTATAGGGTTTCCAGAGGCTCGTACAGGGTTTCCAGAGGCTCGTATAGGGTTTCCAGAGGCTCGAACAGGGTTTCCAGAGGCTCGTACAGGGTTTCCAGAGGCTCGTACAGGGTTTCCAGAGGCTCGTATAGGGTTTCCAGAGGCTCGTACAGGGTTTCCAGAGGCTCGTACAGGGTTTCCAGAGGCTCGTACAGGGTTTCCAGAGGCTCGTACAGGGTTTCCAGAGGCTCGTATAGGGTTTCCAGAGGCTCGTACAGGGTTTCCAGAGGCTCGTACAGGGTTTCCAGAGGCTCGTATAGGGTTTCCAGAGGCTCGTACAGGGTTTCCAGAGGCTCGTATAGGGTTTCCAGAGGCTCGTACAGGGTTTCCAGTGGCTCGTAGAGGGTTTCCAGTGGCTCGTACAGGGTTTCCAGAGGCTCGAAGAGGGTTTCCAGAGGCTCGTATAGGGTTTCCAAAGGCTCGTACAGGGTTTCCAAAGGCTCGTATAGGGTTTCCGGAGGCACGTACAGGGTTTCCAGAAGCTCGAACAGGGTTTCCAGAGGCTCGTATAGGGTTTCCAGAGGCTCATACAGGGTTTCCAGAGGCACGTACAGGGTTTCCAGAGACTCGTATAGGGTTTCCAGAGGCACGTACAGGGTTCCCAGAGGCTCGTACAGGGTTTTCAGAGGCGAGTACAGGGTTTCCAGAGGCTCGTACAGGGTTTCCAGAGGCTCGTATAGGGTTTCCAGAGGCTCGTATAGGGTTTCCAAAGGCTCGTAGAGGGTTTCCAGAGGCTCGTAGAGGGTTTCAAGAGGCTCGTAGAGGGTTTCCAGAGGCTCGTGGAGGGTTTCCAGAGGCTCGTAGAGGGTTTCCAGAGGCACGTACAGGGTTTCCAGAACCTCGTACAGGGTTTCCAGAGGCTCGTATAGGGTTTCCAGAGGCTCGTATAGGGTTTCCAAAGGCTCGTACAGGGTTTCCAGAGGCTCGTAGAGGGTTTCCAGAGGCTCGTGCAGGGTTTCCAGAGGCTCGTAGAGGGTTTCCAGAGGCTCGTACAGGGTTTCCAGAGGCTCGTAGAGGGTTTCCAGAGGCTCGTACAGGGTTTCCAGAGGCTCGTACAGGGTTTCCAGAGGCTCGTAGAGGGTTTCCAGAGGCTCGTAGAGGACTCCCAGAGGCACGTACAGGGTTTCCAGAGGCTCGTATAGGGTTTCCAGAGGCTCGTATAGGGTTTCCAAAGGCTCGTACAGGGTTTCCAGAGGCTCGTAGAGGGTTTCCAGAGGCTCGTAGAGGGTTTCCAGAGGCTCGTAGAGGGTTTCCAGAAGCTCGTACAGGGTTTCCAGAGGCTCGTAGAGGGTTTCCAGAGGCTCGTAGAGGGTTTCCAGAAGCTCGTACAGGGTTTCCAGAGGCTCGTAGAGGGTTTCCAGAGGCTCGTAGAGGGTTTCCAGAAGCTCGTACAGGGTTTCCAGAAGCTCGTACAGGGTTTCCAGAGGCTCGTACAGGGTTTCCAGAGGCTCGTATAGGGTTTCCAGAGGCTCGTACAGGGTTTCCAGAGGCTCGTAGAGGGTTTCTTTACACTCACACAAAGAAAACGAGATGAGAAGAGGGAACTAAAGGAACAAATTAGCACGTGAGCGTAGAGTGGCACCGTTTTTACCACTATTTTATTATAATATTTCCGCGTTGGTTATTCGCCGGAAGACCGAGGCAACGTTGGTTATACCATGGATATATTCCACGAGAGAACAGTGTTGGAGGGTATACCATGGATATATTCCACGAGAGAACAGTGTTAGAGAGTATACCGTGGATATATTCCACGAGAGAACAGTGTTGGAGAGTATACCGTGGATATATTCCACGAGAGAACAGTGTTGGAGAGTATACCGTGGATATATTCCACGAGAGAACAGTGTTGGAGAGTATACCGTGGATATATTCCACGAGAGAACAGTGTTGGAGAGTATACCGTGGATATATTCCACGAGAGAGCAGTGTTGGAGGGTATACCATGGATATATTCCACGAGAGAACAGTGTTGGAGAGTATACCGTGGAAATATTCCACGAGAGAGCAGTGTTGGAGAGTATACCATGGATATATTCCACGAGAGAGCAGTGTTGGAGGGTATACCATGGATATATTCCACGAGAGAGCAGTGTTGGAGGGTATACCATGGATATATTCCACGAGAGAGCAGAGTTGGAGGGTATATCATGGATATATTCCACTCGAGAGCAGTGTTGGAGGGTATACCATGGATATATTGGTGGTGGACCAGCTAGACCATCCTCCACACTGGTGGTGGACCATCCTCCACACTAGGGGTGGACCATCCTCCACACTAGGGGTGGACCATCCTCCACACTGGTGGTGGACCATCCTCCACACTGGTGGTGGACCATCCTCAACACTGGTGTGGACCAGCTGGACCATCCTCCACACTGGTGGCGGACCATCCTCAACACTGGTGTGGACCAGCTGGACCATCCTCCACACTGGTGGTGGACCTTCCTCCACACTAGGGGTGGACCATCCTCCACACTAGGGGTGGACCAGCTGGACCATCCTCCACACTAGGGGTGGACCAGCTGGACCATCCTCCACACTAGAGGTGGACCAGCTGGACCATCCTCCACACTAGGGGTGGACCAGCTGGACCATCCTCCACACTAGGGGTGGACCAGCTGGACCATCCTCCACACTAGGGGTGGACCAGCTGGACCATCCTTCACACTAGTGGTGGACCAGCTGGACCATCCTCCACACTAGTGGACCAGCTGGATCATCCTCCATACTATTGAAGGACCACCTGGACCATCCTCCACACTGGTGGTGGACCAGCTGCACCATCCTCCACACTGGTGGTGGACCAGCGGGACCATCCTCCACACTGGTGGTGGACCAGCTGGACCATCCTGCACACAAATGGTGGACCAGCTGGACCATCCTCCACACTGGTGGTGAACCAGCTGGACCACCCTCCACACTAGTGGACCAGCTGGACCATCCTCCACACTGGTGGTGAACCAGCTGGACCACCCTCCACACTAGTGGACCAGCTGGACCATCCTCCACACTGGTGGTGGACCAGCTGGACCACCCCCCACACTAGTGGTGGACCAGCTGGACCATCCTCCATACTGGTGGTGGACCAGCTGGACCACCCCCCACACTAGTGGTGGACCAGCTGGACCATTCTCCACACTGGTGGTGTACCAGCTGGACCATCCTCCACACTGGTGGTGGACCAGCTGGACCATCCTCCACACTGGTGGTGTACCAGCTGGACCATCCTCCACACTGGTGGTGGACCAGCTGGATCATCCTCCACACTGGTGGTGTACCAGCTGGACCATCCTCCACACTGGTGGTTGACCAGCTGGACCATCCCCCACACTGGTGGTGGACCAGCTGGACCATCCTCCACACTAGTGATGGACCAGCTGGACCATCCCCCACACTGGTGGTGGACCAGCTGGACCATCCTCCACACTGGTGGTGTACCAGCTGGACCATCCTCCACACTGGTGGTGGACCAGCTGGACCATCCCCCACACTGGTGGTGGACCAGCTGGACCATCCTCCACACTGGTGGTGGACCAGCTGGACCATCCCCCACACTGGTGGTGGACCAGCTGGACCATCCTCCACACTAGTGATGGACCAGCTGGACCATCCTCCACACTAGTGGTGGACCAGCTGCAGGAGAGCCGGGAAGTTCATGAGCCAGCTGTTGGAAACTTTCGAGAAGTTACCATCTGGAGAGTGAGAGGGAGGCACCCCCCCCCCCACCAGCCCTCCAGCACCTGCTGGACTTGACCGTGGCGATGGGTGTGTGACGGTGGCGATGGGTGTGTGACGGTGGCGATGGGTGTGTGACGGTGGCGATGGGTGTGTGACGGTGGCGATGGGTGTGTGACGGTGGCGATGGGTGTGTGACGGTGGCGATGGGTGTGTGACGGTGGCGATCGGTGTGTGACGGTGGCGATGGGTGTGTGACGGTGGCGATGGGTGTGTGACGGTGGCGATGGGTGTGTGACGGTGGCGATGGGTGTGTGACGGGCTCTTCTATCTCATATGTCGCCTCCCTACACCCCCATCCGTCCCTACGCCCCCGTCCGTCCCTACACCCCCGTCCGTCCCTACACCCCCGTCCGTCCCTACACCCCCGTCCGTCCCTACACCCCCGTCCGTCCCTACACCCCTGTCCGTCCCTACACCCCCGTCCGTCCCTACACCCCCGTCCGTCCCTACACCCCCGTCCGTCCCTACACCCCCGTCTGCCATGACTAAGATGGACTTCAGATACAACACTGGACAGGGTGGCACTGGGCAGGGTGGCACTGGGCAGGGTGGCACTGGGCAGGGAGGCACTGGGCAGGGTGGCACTGGGCAGGGTGGCACTGGGCAGGGTGGCACTGGGCAGGGTGGCACTGGGCAGGGAGGCACTGGGCAGGGTGGCACTGGGCAGGGTGGCACTGGGCAGGGTGGCACTGGGCAGGGAGGCACTGGGCAGGGTGGCACTGGGCAGGGTGGCACTGGGCAGGGTGGCACTGGGCAGGGTGGCACTGGGCAGGGAGGCACTGGGCAGGGTGGCACTGGGCAGGGTGGCACTGGGCAGGGTGGCACTGGGCAGGGAGGCACTGGGCAGGGTGGCACTGGGCAGGGAGGCACTGGACAGGGTGGCACTGGGCAGGGTGGCACTGGGCAGGGTGGCACTGGGCAGGGTGGCACTGGGCAGGGTGGCACTGGGCAGGGAGGCACTGGACAGGGAGGCACTGGGCAGGGTGGCACTGGGCAGGGTGGCACTGGGCAGGGAGGCACTGGGCAGGGTGGCACTGGGCAGGGTGGCACTGGGCAGGGTGGCACTGGGCAGGGAGGCACTGGGCAGGGAGGCACTGGGCAGGGAGGTACTGGACAGGGAGGCACTGGACAGGGAGGCACTGGGCAGGGAGGCACTGGGCAGGGAGGTACTGGACAGGGAGGCACTGGGCAGGGTGGCACTGGGCAGGGAGGCACTGGGCAGGGAGGTACTGGACAGGGAGGCACTGGACAGGGAGGCACTGGGCAGGGAGGCACTGGGCAGGGAGGTACTGGACAGGGAGGCACTGGGCAGGGTGGCACTAGGCAGGGAGGCACTGGGCAGGGAGGCACTGGGCAGGGAGGCACTGGGCAGGGAGGCACTGGGCAGGGAGGCACTGGGCAGGGAGGCACTGGGCAGGGTGGCACTGGGCAGGGTGGCACTGGGCAGGGTGGCACTTGACAGGGTGGCACTTGACAGGGTGGCACTGGGCAGGGAGGCACTGGGCAGGGTGGCACTGGGCAGGGAGGCACTGGGCAGGGAGGCACTGGGCAGGGAGGCACTGGGCAGGGTGGCACTTGACAGGGTGGCACTGGGCAGGGAGGCACTGGGCAGGGTGGCACTTGACAGGGTGGCACTTGACAGGGTGGCACTGGGCAGGGAGGCACTGGGCAGGGAGGCACTGGGCAGGGAGGTACTGGGCAGGGAGGCACTGGGCAGGGAGGTACTGGGCAGGGTGGCACTGGGCAGGGTGGCACTTGACAGGGTGGCACTTGACAGGGTGGCACTGGGCAGGGAGGCACTGGGCAGGAAGGCACTGTAACACTGTAAAAGTGTTTGGTTTAGTTTAATACATACATAGAGTACATGAGTCACAGACAGGGATTAGAGAAGGCGCCAGTTTGTCCACCGGAAAGTCACACCTCTAAAAGTTAATGACCCCAAGTGACCTGAGGTCAGATCATGTGAATTTCACCTTGCTTCTACTAATCTCATAATTGGAGCCTGGTAGCCTTCAAACATGCCGACGTTTAAGGAGTGGCTTGGTAGAGAGCCGGAGGCTATCTACTTGTGGGCGGAGTTAGCTACTAGGTTCCCCAATAAATACTCGGAGAACTATCGATTCGAGAGCATAGAGCATTAACGAGACAGAAGAACGGCAGTCAGCAGAGGAGAGGAGACGGCTCTAGCAGGGAGGCTGTCGGCCGGCAGGGGGACAGTCTCTGTCAACTATAGACCCCCCCCCCCCTCTATCCAGATATAGGCATACACTTGGTGAGTTGAACATTTAGGTGACTTGGTCGTGTTTTACAAGAGTTGTGTGATGATCAGGGGCAGTCAGTTGTAGTGTTCTCAGATTCTTGGAGGATGACTCACTTTGAATATTAATCTTTAACATTTTAATTGGATTGCTTAAGTTATGATACTTATCATGAAAAATATAATTGTTGAATTTATTATGTAAATGAACTTTATTTTGTTCCCTGAGATTTTGAGTGGAGGTGAGAAAGCCTCTGTGGTTACTGGTTTCATGGTTTAGAATGAGTACATGGTTGGAGTTGATACATGGTACAGAGGGAACATACGAATAATGACCTTGATAACATCTTTGGTGAATATTGTGATACAGACAAGTTCCATTCCTTGTCTTGTATGTAATGATCATGAATGGATGGTGGCAGCATTTCGTCTTCTACTATCTACTCTTCTACTTCTACCTATCTACACCTCTCCCTCCACCCCTCTCTAAACTCTCACTTTCAACTAATGACCCTCCTCGCTCCTCCCACCTCTCTGCCTCTCACCCCAAACCCTCACTAATTACTTCACTATTCATTTCTTTCCTTTCGTTTTCTCTTATACGTTTGTGGCAATGATTATGTATTCTAGAGTTCTCTCTAGAGTTTCGGGTAACTGATCAAGTGACGGCGCCTTGTAGTCTTAGCACCTAGGTAGTCAAATACCTAGGTTACAAGGTGTTGAACCAGAGAGGTTGCCTTAGGAACTCTGGGGAGTGCTCTAGAATAGTTAGCTAACTGGGGACGGGATAACGGACTAGAGAGAGCTGTTGTCCCCGGCCTCGTTAGTTAACTGGGGGGTGGAATAATGGACAAGATAGAGTTATTTCCCCCACCCCCCCGTTACAGCACTGGGCAGGATGGCACTGGGCAGAGAGGCACTGGGCAGGGAGGCACTGGGCAGGGTGGCACTGGGCAGGGTGGCACTGGGCAGGGTGGCACTGGGCAGGGAGGCACTGGGCAGGGAGGCACTGGGCAGGGAGGCACTGGGCAGGGAGGCACTGGGCAGGGTGGCACTGGGCAGGGTGGGCACTGGGCAGGGAGGCACTGGGCAGGGTGGCACTGGGCAGGGAGGCACTGGGCAGGGAGGCACTGGGCAGGGCGGCACTGAACAGGGAGGCACTGGGCAGGGCGGCACTGGGCAGGGTGGCACTGGACAGGGAGGCACTGGGCAGGGAGGCACTGGGCAGGGTGGCACTGGGCAGGGTGGCACTGGGCAGGGTGGCACATCCTTAAGAAAAGGAAATAATTGGAGAACCAGTGCTTATAGATCTCTTATTTAAGTATGATGGAAATCTATTACCGTATAATAAATGAACTTTATTATAAATTACGAAGCCAAATCCCTCCGCACACTTTGGGGAGTTTGATTTGGAGAGAAATTAATGCATTTCAAGTACAAATAAATAAAGATTATTACACATGAATTATTTAAGAAAATGAAATATTTGAGATTTTAAATAATCTTTGGATTAATAAAATATAATATTCTACAAACTACAAGAACGAAATAACAGCTTAGCTGTATGAAGGAAAGCTAGCAAGCATTGGGATATATTCACGAGAAAATTGTTTCATCAGGCTATCCTGGGAACACGTGATCGAAGCGGCATCTTATCTTTCTTATTATCAGCAATTCCAAGCTGAAAGGCGAGTACTATGTAGAAATCACCTAGTGTTATAATACCACATATTTCTAAATTAGATGTGGTAAAGCCCAGTAAATACACTTGCTGGTTATTTTTAATGGACGTGCAGCATAACGACAAATCGTCCAACCTATTATGTTAAATGTGATCACAAAAAACAAGGTAAATGAACTTATAGATTTGCCGATACTGATGTCTGTGATATGATGAAGCAGTCTCGTCCTCCTAGCGTCTGTAGTGGAAGGGATGGTGGGTTGATGAGCCGGTAATTTGACCAGCTTCCAGACAATCTCTCTAGCTTAATGGCGTCGCTTGCCAGTCCTTCCTCCTTCCCAGGTAGCTCCCGTATGAGCAGTCGTGCTACGGCGCACTTAATATCTGATTTAATTAATATCCCAGTTTAAAGGAACTAAAGGCTATAAGGAATTAGAGAATTAATTTGTCTTATTTGACAATATTCAAATTCTCATTTCTTAATAATTAAATGAACGTTGTTCAATATAAGAGAGTGCGGGATATAAATTCAGTCGTATGTGAATGCGCTGGAATAGCAATTCGTAATTGCAAGAAATATTAACTGCTAATAAACAATACTATATAAACGAATATAAACGTATCTGCTTTAATTCACGAAGTATATTCATGCAATAGTTATAAGTAAGTAATTAATTATCAAAACAAGACACCAAACCGGGAAGGCTATGTAGCACCATCAAATGCGCAAAATAATCAGAGGGCGCTAAATATCACCAAGGATGCCAATACGAGAACAAAAACGCATAAGGCCAACAATATCAAAAGTATCCGAGTCGCCAAGAATTCTATTGAAGGACAGGTGACCGTGAGGGGCTGTCGGAAAGCAAGACACACGCTCGTCCTGGAAGTCAGGACATTCAAGAAGGACATGCACGACCGTAAGAGGAACAATGCAACTAGGACAATAAGGAGCAGGGCGGCGCTCCATCAAGTGACCATGGGTTAAGCGAGTATGGCCAATGCGCAACCTCGCCAGAGCTGTTTCCACCGCTGGTTACTGTGGAAGGAGGACGGCCACGAGGAAACACAACATTTAAGAGTACGTAGTTTGTTACCAGTAACAGACAACCAAGAAGCCTGCCAACGGGTAAGGATGGAGGAATGGATAACCGGGTAAAAGTCGGAATACGGAATACCTTTACGAGAGATGGGACAAGAGCGGACAGCTTCCTTGGCGGCAGCATCCGCACGCTCATTTAAAGACACCAATATGGCTGGGAACCCAACAAAACCCAACCGACTTAAATTTACTGTGAACAAGAAACAGCCAATGCTGGATCTCGACACTACTGGATGAACCGGATTAAAGGACCTGAGAGCCATGAGGGCACTACGAGAGTCAACAACAACTACAAATGAAGACTGACAACGAGAAAGCAGGAGACGAAGAGCATAGAGAATAGCATAAAGTTCTGCTGTAAAGATGCTAGTCTCCGGAGGTAAGCGACACATATAAGTGCGATCAGGAAAAACAACAGAGTAGCCAACACCGTCCGCAGACTTACACCCATCGGTGAATACAGAAACGGAGCGGGAGTGAGAAGAAAAGTGCTCAAGGAAAAGGCGTTTTAGAACTGTAGGAGGGGTAAAAGCTTTAGCGATACAGGTCAAGGATGTACAAAACCGCGGAAGAGGGACTCTCCACGGGGGCAAAGAAGGAACAACACGAGGAGAAACATTAGAAATACGAACGGAAAGAGAGTTCTGTAGGCGAGATAACCAGACAGAAAGAGGGAGCTGGTGAAGAGGAACAGGAACCGCAGGAGTGGTAAAAGTTAAAGCACGACAGAGGCGAGAGGAAGGATGTTGTAAGGACCGCGCAAGATAGCGAAGACAGTATCGATCACGGTGGTCTTGGAAAGACAGGAAGCCAGTGTCAACATACAAGCTAAGGACGGGAGTCGAACGAAAGGCACCAGAACTGAGGCGCAACCCAGTATGGTGCAAAGCATCAAGACGGCGAAGAGTAGGAGAAGCAGACGAGTAAGCAGGGCAACCATAATCGAGCTTAGACAGAACGAGAGAGGAATGTAAAGCAAGGAGAGTGCGCCTATCTGCCCCCCAAGAAGTATGGGACAAGACCGGAAGGAGGGTAAGGGCCTTAGAACACTCAACACGGAGGTAAGAGATATGGGGAGACCAAGAAAAACGAGTGTCAAGGAATAACCCCAAAAGCTTCGCGGAATCTTTGTACTCAAGGGGATGACCATAAGGTAACAGAGGGACGAAGAACGACCCGTTTCAGCGTAAAAGTCATGGCACAAGTCTTAGAAGTAGAGAACTTGAAGCCATGATCGGTGGCCCAAGGTGACACGGCATCAATTGCAAGTTGAAGCCGGCGCTGAAGGAGAGGCGAATCATCACCCTGACAGCAAAGGGTAAGATCATCGACATAGAGAGCGGAGAAGACACCTGAAGGAAGAGAGGAACGAAGACCATTGAGTGTAACCAGAAAAAGAGTCGTGCTCAGAACACTACCCTGGGGGATACCTTCGTATTGCCGAAAAGAGGCAGAGAGCGGTACCAAGGCGCACCCGAAAGGAACGACGAGAGAGGAAGCTGCGGAGAAAGAGAGGGAGACGACCACGAAGGCCAAAAGAATGAAGTTGAGATAGAATATGATACCGCCAAGTGGTGTCGTAAGCCTTTTCCAGGTCAAAAAGGACGGCAACAACGGAGGTCTTCGCAGCAAAAGCAGTACGAATATAGACCTCCAAGTTCACCAGGACATCTGTCGTGCTGCGGCACTTGCGGAAACCAAATTGAGAAGGGGAGAGGAGGTGATGGTGTTCCAGGAGCCACATCAGACGAACGTTAACCATACGTTCAAAGAGTTTGCAGACACAACTTGTGAGGGCAATAGGGCGAAAGTCCTTAGGGGAAGTACCCAGAGACCCCGGTTTGCGAACAGGGAGGACAACGGCATCGAGCCAGTCCTCAGGGACTGACGACGACTCCCAGATCCGATTATACAGACTCGGTAAATTCTGAGACGTGCACGGAGGGAGATGGCGAAGCATCTCATAATGAATACCATCGGAGCCCACCGCCGTAGAACCGCAGAGGGCCAGGGCAGAACGAAGTTCAGAGAGAGAGAGAGAGAAGGGATCATTATAGAGAAGCTGAAGACGAGTGCAGAAATCTAAAGGACGAGACTCAAGGACAGGTTTACGAAGAAGGAAAGATTGGGGAAGATGAAGACCAGAGCTAACAGAAGAAAAGTGGGAACCCAGTACAGAAGCGACCTGCAACGGGTCTGCCACAAGAGTATCTTGGAGGTGAAGGACCGGTGAAACATCGGGAACGAACTTACCCGCTATCTTGCGGATAGGCTTCCAGATCTGGGCCAGAGGAGTTTCGGACGTAATTGTTGAGACATAAGATGCCCAACATTCACGTTTAGCCGTACGGATGGCCCTACGGGCCACCGCACTCGCTTTCCGGAAGAAAAGAAAAGAATCGGTCGTCTGCCTACGGCGGTGCCTCTTCCAGGCTGCACGCTTATAGCAGACAGCCCGAGCACAGTCCGCATTCCACCAGGGAACACACTTCCATGGACCCCGAGAGGAAGAGCGAGGAATAGAGCAGAGGGCAGCGTTGAAGACAGTGTCATGAAAAAGGAGGAGAGCGCGAGAGAGAGGCAGAAGGGAGAGGCCAGAGAGAGCAGCACTGAGGGTAAATAGGGTCCAGTCCGCCTTAGCAAACTGCCACCTAGGGAAAGGCGAAAAGAGAAAAAAGGAAACAAGGATGGGGAAATGATCACTTCCATGGAGATCATCAAGAACCTGCCACGTGAAATCTAAGTAAAGAGAAGAAGAGCAGAGAGAAAGATCAAGACAAGAAAGGGTGCGAGTCCGAGAGTACAAATGAGTGGGCTCACCAGAATTCAGAAGAGACAGGGAAGAAGAGAGGAGAAACAGCAAGAAGGCGACCCCAGGTATTCGTCTGAACGTAACCCCAAAGAGAATGACGACAATTGAAGTCACCCAGCAGGAGCACAGGCTCCGGCAAGGAGTCTAGGAGGAGTTTCAAATCAGGAAGAGAAAGCGGGACACTCGGTGGGAGATAAATGGAACAAACAGTGTGCCATTTCCCCACAAACATACGAGCAGCAGAACAATGGAGAGGCGAAGGAAAAAGTAAAGGAACAAAAGGAACATCAGCACGAATCAAGAGAGCAGAAGAATTAGAAGCCCCAGCAATGGCTGGGGGGGGGGGGGAGAGAAAGGAATAACCACGAAAACGACCAGGACGAGCACCAAGCATCGGCTCCTGGAGACAGACACAAAGGGGCGAAAACCACGAAATCAGAAGGTGGAGTTCGAGGAAATTGGCGTAATAACCTCGAACGTTTCATTGAAGAATGGACAACGACGAGAAGAGTAAGAACAAAAACAGACAACAAGGAAGAAACAATGACGAAAGAGCAACAGAGCACGTTAAAGAATATCAGGGTCGGGATCAGGGTTAGCAAAGTCAGGGTTAGGGGGCATGGGTAAACTGAGCAAAGACGGAGGGAAGGAAACGGGAGAACAGATCAGAGGTGGACGGGCGGGGTCCGGAGGAGGAGGAGGAGGAGGAGGAGGAAGAAGAGTAGGACACAACGGAGAGGAGCAGTCAAGGACAGCAGCATGAAGAGGGGGAGTAGAAAGAGGGGAGCGCACCTCAGCAAGAGCAGCAACCGAAAGGGAAGCAGGGGCCAAAGAAACCTCCATAGCAGGGGTAGGGGGACGCAATCACTGAAATGGGAGGGGAAGGAGCAACAGAGCCAGAAGTAGGAGCTGAGGAAGAAAGCGAAGCCTTCTTACCCGCCGAGGAGGAGGAAGGAGAGGAGCCAGGTTTACGCTTCTGACTTAAAGAGACTGGTGTCCCAGCAACTATGTACCAGGCAACGGATTCCAGTGTCAACAGGAGAAGCTGAACGAGAGCACAGACGACTGCCGTTAGGAGAGCGATGGACATCCGCCTGCACCGACAGGCGGCGGGGAGAGCCGATAGATGGAGGAAGAGGATGGGAAGGAGGATCGGAGGGAGACGAGGAAGAAGACACAGGAGACATTACAAACCGGGTAGAAAGAAGGGGAACCCCAGACAGAGGACCAGGAGTGGGACCCCTCGGGACAGAACGCAAAGGAACAGAGGAGGGGGCAGTGGGCGTATCAGGGTCCAAGGCCCAGAAACTTTTGTGAGTCTGAGGAAGGAGGGAAGGACGAGGAGAGGAAGAGCGCAAAACGCGAGCATAAGAGACGTTAGCATAAG
Source organism: Procambarus clarkii (assembly GCF_040958095.1). Taxonomy (NCBI): domain Eukaryota; kingdom Metazoa; phylum Arthropoda; class Malacostraca; order Decapoda; family Cambaridae; genus Procambarus; species Procambarus clarkii. Next base: position 46,937,353 of record NC_091169.1, on the reverse strand, counting down.
GCGGGAGCCGGCGAACCTGGCGCCTCGCCTCAGGAAAAGATAAACACTCCCGGTGCTTCAGGTTGAGGACGGCTGCCTCAAGCTTGTAATGGACACAGGCATGGGAGAAGGTAGGATGGGCCTCACCGCAGTTGAGGCAGCGAGCTTGGGGAGAAGTGCACTCCGACTTGGAGTGACCTTCACCCCCACACAAAGGACAGAGAGAAACAGTCCCAGAGCAGCGGAGGGCACCATGCCCAAACTTCCAGCACTTGTTACAAAGTCGAGGAGAAGGAATATACTCCTGGACAGAGCACCTAGCACCAGCAAGAATGACAGAGGATGGAAGGGTCCTACCATCAAAGGTATTCTTCACAACGCGAAGGGGTTGACGGCGACGACCACGAGTGGGACGAGTAAACGAGTCAACCTGGAGGACAGAATGGCCTTGGGCATCAAGGATATGCCAAATATCATCGTGGCAATCCTGCAGATTCCGAACACCAGTTGCAACATGGGGTGGGAGGAGAATAGTGACAACACTGGCATTCATCCGAACGTTCTTGGAGACCCGAACAGGGATCTCGCCAAGGCAAGATAAGGCAGCCAAGCGGGAAGCTGCATCCTGAGAAGGAGCAGCAACGACACGTGTACCGAGACGAGTGGGGTTGAAAGTAACAGACGCATCCACGGAATCTACAAGATGCCGATGGAGGGAGAAATCGTCAGGAGGCGCAGAATCAAGAGGGAGGAGATCAAAGTATTTGGCCCATGAAGCAGGACCAAACAAGGCCTGATACGCGTCAGCACAGGAAGGAATCGAGCGAGTGCGGCTGGGGCGCGAACAGCGTTGAGAACCCCCAGAGAGAGAGAGGGGTCAAAAGGCGCAGTAGTCACAACGAGAGACTTAGCCGCACCAGGGGACGAAGTGGTCACCACTGGGGGCTGGAGGCTCTACCCAACCACAGAGGAGGGAGGGGAGCTGGGGGAAGAAGTCAGGACGGTCAAAGGAGGAGCAAGGTCGGGGCCCAACGCAGTGGGAGCTACAGAGCCTGGTCTTCCAATACAGGCCGACTCAGGGGCTTGGTCGCCCACCCCACGAGCCTGAGAGGGTACAACGGAAACATTCATCGACAGAGAGACGAAGAGAAAGAAATTCATCCACGAATGTGCCCCCATACCAACCATGGAGCCACAATTAGAGGCAGGACACCCAACAGGAAGCTATCGCCGATCATGCCAGGGCCCCCTAGGGGTGCGTCGTGAGTATATGCCCCACAAACGCCACCTTAAGAACCGTCAGTTCGTCGAGATCGGGTTCAGCGACAAAGGGGGGATTGACAATAAAAGGTTTCCCTCGCTCGAGACGTCGGGTACAACAGTTCTACAGGTGCAAGAGTATGCCTCCCCAAGCACCCGGGCGTCAAAATACAAGTCCAAAGAAATAATCCAAAACAAGCAAAAGGTCGGCAGGAAACGACAAGCAGATAGGAGAAGAGGGGGGAGAAAAACGAAACATAATGAAAAGGAAAAGCGATCCGGCATAATTAGAGAAGACAGCAGCAGGAGTGCAAGGCCATAAAAGGACAGAGGACTGTCCCACGGAGCATCACACTCCGGCAGCCGACCACTAAGCCCCCTCACGACGCCAACGGGCCGGATGGGGAGGAGAGTAGTTATTAAATAATAATACTCAAAGAATGTGAAATAAGGAGAATTTAATATAATTCTCATGAATGTAAATATTTTCCCTTTTGTCGTGTGATCAAATGCAACACTTTACTAGAATTTCTGGGAAAATGAGGCGTTATTATGAGTTAATTAAATGATGTTAATTTCCCTACTCTACTGTTTAATAGTGTTATATTACACAGTACAAGAATAGTTTAAGGTACTGAATATTAGTAATAAGGTGTTAGATGTTTCCAACACTGCTATCATACCTCCCAAAGCTAAACCGGAAATTAGAGATTTGCTTGTGTTACTCTAAACAACGAGCTAAACATTTCCCAGTTCTTGAGCACCTGAATATTAATCTAGTGGTTAAAAATAATATGATTAAGTCCATTTTAATCAGGAACTTGCACCCGTCTTCAGCAGTATATATATGTATGTATGTACTCAACTAATTCCCCTAATTGTGATTGCTCTGGCAAGCTCTCTGAATTGAGCTCTGGCTCTTTGGTCCCGCTTCTCAACCGTCAATCAACAGGTGTACAGGATCCTGAGCCTATTGGGCTCTATCATATCTACACTTGAAACTGTGTATGGAATCAGCCTCCACCATGTAATGATCTGGGGCTCGGATCATTGGTTCTCCCTTCTCCCCTCTTTCCCCTCTCCTTCTCCCCTCCTTTCCTTCTCCCTCTCCCCTCCCCTCCTTTCCTTCTCCCTCTCCCCTCCTTCCTTCTCCCCTCCCCTTGGCCGTCATTCGTCTCCTCCTCTTCCCCCCCCCCTGTCGCCCATTTGTCAGGGTCAAGAGGTTGACCTGAGGGTAGGGTGGTCTTGGATACCTTGGCTTCTCCCACTCAATTCCCCACTCAGATGTTCCCCTCTCCATCCCCTCTCACCGGCCTCTTCCCCATACGAGGCAGAGTCAAATGTCCCTACTCGCTATCTTAGAGGAGACAGCCTTGAACATAATTTATCAGTTTTGTAAACATTGCTCGCAGGTGCCTGGGCTCCATAGACGCGCCTTGTCCCCCTTCTCTTTAGCTGGGGAGAGCTGACTCAATCTTCAGGAATTTATGTAGCTTTCCACGACAGATCAGTGAAGGTGATTGGCCTGAGATAAGGGCCAAGTCCTTATTGGCCCTAGAGTGCCAGACCTCAGGCCTACGTGTTAAATGGTTGGCCATTGCCAAAATAATGGGTGGAGCCCTGGGGCTGTAGTAGATGGTGGGAGGAGTAATCCTTCCCAGCAATAAGTTGGAAAAACTAAATTTCATCAGTGTGTCTTGGGAGTGTATTAGGAACAGGGCCGCAAGCCCGTATCCTCGGGGCTGAGGGCAGCCATCAACATCGTGGCCGTAGTGCGGGTATTTAAGGTATAGTAGCACTTGAGTTTTGTGTCCTCGGTAAATATCCATTGTGCCTCTAGGGAAATAGAATAGGTTATGTGTTCAAATTGTCTTAATTTACATGTTTCATAAAATAAATTGTATAGCTTGTCCAGTGGTATTCACTTAACTCCCCTTTGATATATTTTGCTACTTTGTCATTTTTTAGGTGTTGTATTGGAAGCCCCCAGGTTCTCCTAACAATTAATCGATACTAAAGTTGCCCTTGGATTTAAATTAGTAACGTAAATTACACAAACTAATTTTCCAAAATTTATTACTGAAATTCATATTACCCGGAGTCCCATGGTTACTGATTCCTTGCCTTCCTGGGGGATCGGTGATAGACACATTCAGGTATGGTTGGTCGGGAAGGTGGTGGCAGTGCTTTAATGGTTGTTATTTTATAATTAGTAATAAGCGAATAACCCTTGTCCTTGGTGTATCTTCCTCATTTAATATTCCTCTTATATACGTGGCAGTCCAGTGAGGGGTCATGCTGGACTGTAACAGTGTTAAGCTGGGGTATTGAGTGAAGAGAGACAGAGAATTACAACAGAGAGCGTATAGTACGATTATGAGAGATCACAAGATAACAGGATTAATACTGGGGAACATTGGGTTATTACAATAGAGGCCGCGGTTATTACGACAGGGTAAGCGGGTCATTACAACCACATCACTTCCTAATGCATTCCATTTGTCAACCACTCTTACACTGATTTTTTTTCTAATATCTGTGGCTCATTTGGGCACTCTGTTTCCACCTGTGTCCTCTAGTGCGCGTGCCCCTTGTGTTAAATAGCCTGTCTTTGTCTACCCTATCAATTCCCTTGGTAATTTTTAATATGGTGATCATGTCCCCCCCTAACTCTTCTGTCTTCCGGCGATGTGAGGTTTAATTCCCGTAGTCTCTCCTCGTGGCTCATACCTCTCACCTCGGATACTAGTTTGGTTGCAATCCTTTGAACGTTTTCCAGTTTAATCTTATCCATGACTAGATATAGACTAAATGCTGGGGCTGCATATTCCAGGACTGGCCTGACATATGTGGTATACAAAGTTCTGAATGATTCCTTATACAAGTTTCTAAATGCTGTTCTTATGTTGGCTATCCTGGCATATGCTACTGATGTTATCCTCTTGATATGGGCTGCTGGGGGACAGGTCTGGCGTGATATCAACTCCCCAGGTCTTTTTCTCTCCGACTCTTGAATTTCCATTTCCAGAGGATACCTTGGTATCTGGCCACCTGTTCCCTACACCTATTTTCATTACATTACATTTCTTTGGTTTAACTAACAACCATTTGTTCGACCATTCCCTCAGCTTTTATAGGTCATCTTGAAGCCTCAAGCAGTCCTCCTCTGTCTTAATCCTCCTCATAATTTGGCATCGTCAGCAAACATTGAGAGAAATAAGTCTCTACCCTACTGGAGATCATTTACATATATCAGAAACAGGATAGGACCGAGAACAGAGCCCTGTGGGACTCTATTGGTGACTTCACACCAATCTGAGGTCTCACCCCTCACCGTAACACTCTCCTTCCTATTGCTTAGGTACTCCCATATCCACTGGAGCACCTTACCAGCTACTTCTGTCTGTCTCTCCAGCCTATATACCACCCTGTTATGCGGTACTGTGTCAAAGGCTTTCCGACAATTCAAGAAAATGCAATCTGTCCAGCCTTCCCTTGCTTAATCTTTGTCAACGGGTCGTAGAATACTATTAAGCCAGTCAGGTAAGATTTACCCTCACTGAACCCATGTTGGCGATTTGTCATTAAGTCCCTTCTCTCCAGATGTGTTACTAGGTTTTTTCTCATGATCTTCTCTATCACTTTGCATGGTATACAAGTCAAGAACAAGCCTGTAGATCAGTGCCTCTTGCCTGTCGCCCTTTTTGTATATTGGGACAAGTAAGTAATTATCAATAGAAGGCACCAAACCGGGAAGGTTATGTAGCACCATCAAATGTGCGGGATAATCAGAGGGCGCTAAATATCACCAAGGATGCCAATACGAGAACAAAAACGCACAAGACGAACGATATCAAAGTATCCGAGTCGCCTAGAATTCTATCGAGGGTCAAGCGACCACGGGGGACGGTCGGAAAACAAGACACACGCTCGTCCTGGAAGTCAGGACATTCAACAAGGATGTGTACGACTGTAAGAGGGACAATCCAATTTGGACAATAAGGAGCAGGGCGGCGCTCCATTAAGTGACCGTGAGTTAAACGGTATGGCCAATACATAACCTAGCCAGAGCCGTTTCCCACCGCCGGTTACGGTGGCAGGAGGAAGGCCCCTGGACACACAACTCTTAAGGGTACACAGTTTGTTACCAATAACAGAAGACCAATAACTCTGCCATCAGGCAAGGATGGAGGCTTGAATAACTGGGTAAAAGTCGGAATAAGGAACACCTTTATGGGAGATGGGACAAGTGCGGATAGCGTCCTTAGCAGCAGCATCCGCACGCTCATTTAAAGAATCACCAACATGGCTGGGAACCCAGCAAAACACAACCGACTTAAATTTACTGGAGATATGAAACAGCCAATGTTGAGTCTCGATGACCACAGGGTAGACTGGATTAAAGGACCCTAAAGCCATGAGGGCACTATGAGAGTCAACTACTAACACGAAGGAGGATTGCCCCCGGGAAAGCAGGAGACGAAGAGCAGAGAGAATAGCAGAGAGTTCTGCTGTGAAGATGCTAGCCTCCGGAGGAAGGTGACACATATAAGTGTGGTCAGGAAAAAAAAAACAGTAGCCCACACCGTCAGCAGACTTTGACCCGTCGGTGAAGATGGGAACGGAGTGGGAGTGAGAAGAAAAGTGCACAAGGAAGAGGCGTTTCAGAACTGTAGGAGGGGTAAAGCTTTAGTGATGCGGGTCAGAGAAGTACAAAATTTGGGAAGGGGGACCCTCCTCGGGGGCAAGGAGGGAACAATGCGAGGAGAAACATTAGTAATACAAACCGAAAGAGAATCTTGTAAGCGAGACAAACGGACAGAAAGAGGAAGGTGGTGAAGAAGAACAGGAACTACAAGAGGGGTAAAAGTCAAAGCACGATAGAGGCGAGAGTGAGGATGCTGTAAGGATCGCGCAAGATAGCGAAGACTGTAGCGATCACGGCCATCCTGGAGAGACAAAGCCAGTGTCAGCGTACAAGCTGAGGGTAGGAGTTGAACGAAAAGCACCAGACCTGAGGCGCAACCCTGTATGGTGCAAAGGATCAAGACGGCGAAGAGTAGGAGAAACAGAAGAGTATGCAGGGCAACCATAATCGAGCTAAGACAGGACGAGAGAGGAATGCAAATAGAGGAGCGTGCGCCTATCCGCTCCCCAAGAAGTATGGGACAAAACCTTAAGTAGGTTAAGGGCCTTAGAGCATTCAACACGGAGGTAAGAGATATGGGGCGACCAAGACAAACGAGTGTCAAAGAATAACCCCAAAAGCTTCGTGGAATCTTTGTACTCAAAGGGATGACCATAAAGTGACGAAGAGGGACGAAGAACGACCCGCTTCCGAGTAAAAGTCATGGCACAAGTCTTAGTAGTAGAGAACTTGAAGCCATGATTGGTGGTCCAAGATGACACGGCATCAATCGCAAGTTGAAGCCGCCGTTGAAGGAGAGGCGAATCATTACCTCGACAGCAAAGAGTAAGAGCATCAACATAAAGAGAGAAGATGCCAGAAGGAAGGGAGGAAAGGAGACCATTGAGGACAACCAGAAAAAAGAGTAGTACTAAGAACACTACCTTGGGGCACACCATACTGCCGAAAAGAGGTAGAGAGAGTGGCACCAAGCCTGACTCGAAAGGTACGACAAGAGAGAAAGCTTTGAAGGAAAAGAGCGAGATTACCACGAAGGCCAAAAGAACGAAGTTGGGACAGAATATGGTATCTCCAAGTCGTGTCATAAGCCTTTTCCAGGTCAAAAAGGACAGCAACAACGGAGGTCTTCGCAGCAAAAGCAGTACAAATATAGACCTCCAAGTTCACCAGGACATCAGTCGTGCTGCGGCACTTGCGAAAACTAAATTGAGAAGGAGAGAGGTGGTGATGGTGTTCCAAAAACCACATTAGACGGACATTTACCATACGCTCAAACAGCTTGCAAACACAACTCGTGAGAGCAATAGGGCGGAAGTCCTTAGGGGACATACTGAGAGACCCTGGTTTCCGGATAGGGAATACAACGGCATCGAGCCAGTCCTCAGGGACGGACGACTACTCCCAGACCTGGTTATACAGATTCAATAAATACTGAAACGTGCACGGAGGGAGATGGCGAAGCATCTCATAACGAACGTCATCTGAGCCCGCTGTCGTAGATCCGCAGAGGGCCAGGGCAGACTGAAGTTCAGAAAGAGAAAGGATCGTTATAGGGAAGGCGGAGATGAGTGCGGAAATCTAAAGGATAAGATTCAAGAACAGGCTTACAAAGGAAGGATTGAGGAAGACGAGAACCAGAGCTAACAGAAGAAAAGTGGGAACCCAGTTCGGCCGCGACCTTCACTGGATCCACCACAAGAATCCCATGGAGGTGGAGAACCGGCGAGACATCTGGAACGAACTTGCCCGTAATCTTGCGGATCTTCTTCCAGATCTGCGGTAGAAGAGTATCGGATGTAATGGTGGAAACATAAGAATTCCAACTCTCACGTTTAGCAGTACTGATGGTTCTTCGTGCCACCGCACTTGCCTTCTGAAACAGAATAAAAGAATCAGCCGTCTGCCGGCGGCGGTGTTTTTTCCAGGCGGCACGCTTACAGCGGACAGCCCGAGCACAGTCCGCATTCTACCAAGGAGCGGAACACTCTTCCATGTGCCCCGGGAGGAAGAGCGAGGGATAGACCTGAGGGCAGCATTGAAGACTGTCATAAAAAAGGAGGAGAGCGCAAGGAAGAGGCAGAGAGGAGAGGTCAGAGAGAGTAGCACGGAGGGTGAATAGGCACCAGTCAGCCTTGGCAAACTGCCACCTAGGGAAGGAAAGGGGAGGGTGGAAAGAGAAAAAGGAAACGAGGATGGGGAAATGATCACTGTTATGGAGGTCATCAAGAACCTACCACATGAAATCTAAGTAAAGGGACGACGAGCAGAGAGAAAGATCAAGACAGGAAAGGGTGCGAGTTCGTGAGTCCACATGAGTGGGCTCACCAGAATTCAGAAGAGAGAAGAAGCGAGGACGAACGGTTCGAGAAGACTGCCTCGAGTGTTTGTCAGAACATCACCCCAGAGGGAATGTCGACAGTTGAACTCACCCAAAAGGAGCACCGGCTCTGGCAAGGAGTCCAGGAGGTGCTTAAGATCAGGAAGGGAAAGAGGGACATTTGGAGGGAGGTAAATGAAACACTGTATACCATTTACCCACAAAAACATAGGCAGTAGAACAATGGATAGGGGACGGAAGAAGTAGGGGGACGAAGGGAATATCAGAACGAATTAAGAGAGCAGTAGAGTTATGGGCCCCAGCAAGAGCTGGGGGGGGGGGAGGGGAGAAATAAAGGAATAACCACGAAAGTGACCAGGACGAGCACCAAGCATAGGTTCCTGGAGACAAACACAAAGTGGTGTAAACTGTGTAATTAGAAGTTGGAGTTCAAGGAAGTTGGCATAAAATCCACGAATATTCCACTGAAGAATAGACATTATTAAAAAGAAAGGACAGTAACAGAGAACAAGAAAGAAATAAAGGTAAAGAGAAACACAGTTTATTAAAGAATCTCAGGATCAGGGTCTGGATCAGGAGCAGGGTCAGCAAAATCAGGGTTAGGGGGCATGGGTAAACTTAGTAAGGAGAGAGGGAAGGGAGCGAGAGAACAGACCAGAGGCGAACTGATAGGGTCCGGAGGAGGAGGAGACAACCGAGGGGGGCAGGCAAGGACACTTGGAGGATGGGGGGCAGAAATCAGGGAGTGCACCTCAGGAAGGGCAGCAACAGAGGGAATCGGGGGCGGAAGAAACCTCCATATCAGAGACAGGGGGTTCGACTACTGAAACGGGAGTGGATGTAGTGACAGAATCAGAGTGAAGGAGTGAGGAAGAAAGCGAAACCTCCTTACTTGCCGGAGAGGAAGAAGGAGAGGAGCCAGGCTTACGTTTCTGACTCGAAGAGACAGGCGTTCCAGTAACAACGTACCAGGCGACAGACTCAATGGTCTCAGCAGGAGAAGAGGAACGAGAGCGAAGAACATGAAGATTGCTGGGAGGATGATGGATATCAGCCTGGACAGACAGGTGGCGTGGAGGGTCAAGAGACTGGGGGAAGGGCCGGGAAAAAAGTGGGGGGGGGGGGGGGAGATGGGGAGGAAGACAAAGGAGATATGGCAGACTGGGTAGGAAGGGGGGAAATCCCAGATGGAGAACTTGGAGAGACCATCTGGGACAGGAGGCAAAGGAATAGGGGAGGAGGTGGTGGGTGTGGTCGGGTTTAAGGCCTGGAAACGGTAGAGAGACTGAGGAAGACGGAAGGACGAGGAGAGGTAGAACGCAACATGCGAGCGCAGGAGACGCCCGCGAAAGGGGTCAGACGACGAACTTTGTGTCTCACTTCAGGAAAAGACAGACGATCACTGTGCTTCAAGTTGAGGACGGCTTCCTCGAGTTTGTAGTGCATACACGAGCGAGAGAAGGTAGGGTGGGCTTCACCACAATTGACGCAGCGAGTCTGGGGAGAAGTGCACTCAGACTTTGAGTGATTATTGTCCCCACACAAGGGGCACAGACACACAGTACTGGTTCATTTGAGGACACCGTGCCCGAACTTCCAACACTTATTGCAAAGTCTAGGAGAGGGAATGTACTACTGAACGGAGCATCTGGCACCAGCAAAAATAATAGAGGGCGGGAGGGCCCTACTATCAAAGGTGATTTTTACAACTCGACGGGGCTGGCGGCGACGACCACGAGGGGGGTCGAGTAAACGTGTCCACCTGGAGGACAGAATGACCTTGAGCTTCGAGGATATGTTTAATATCCTCATGGCAATCTTTGAGGTCCCGAACACCATATGGGAGGAGAACACCGTTCTCCTCCCACATGGTGTGGGAGGAGAACAGTGCCAACACTGGCATTTAACCGAGCGTACTTGGAGACCCGAACAGGGGTCTCTCCAATGCAGGACAAAGCGGCTAAGCGAGTAGCTGCATCCTGAGGAGCAGCAGCGACGACATGCGAACCGTAACTGGTGGAGTTAAAAGTAACCGAGGCATCTACTGAATCAACAAGGTGTTTATGGCGGGAGAAATCTTCAGGAGGAGTAGAATTCAGATGGTGGAGATCAAAGTATTTAGCCCACGTAGCGGGACCAAACAAGGCATTGTAAGTACTATTACGGGAAGGGATTGTACTATTACGGGAAGGGATTGTACGAGTGCGGCCGTGGCGGGAACGGCGTTGAGAACCCCGGAAGTTCATGTGGGTAAAAGGCGCAGTAGTCACAATGAGAGACGATGCCGTGCCAGAGGACGAGGTGGTCACCACTGGGGGCTGGGGACTCGACCCTACCGCAGAGGTGGGAGGGGAGCTGAGGGGAGTAGTCAGGTCGTCGGGGCTCAATGCAGCAGGGGCGACAGGGCCTGGTCTTCCAACACAGTCAGACTCGGGGGCTTGGTCGCCCACCCCACGAGCCTGAGAAAGTACAAGGGAAACATTATCAGCCATGAAAACGAGGGAAAACTTTCATTAACGAATGTGCCCCCACACCCACCATGGAGCCACAATTAGAGGCAGGACACCCAACAAGAAGCTATCGCCGATCTTGCCAGGGCCTCCCAGAGGTGCGTCGTGAGTATACGCCCCACAAACGCCAACTTAAGAACCGAGTCCGTCGAGAGCGGGTTCAGTGACGAAAGGAGGATTGACAATAAAAGGGTCCCTCTCGCTCGAGACATTGGGTACTACAGTTCTATGGGTGCAAGAGTATGCCTCCTCAAACACCCGGGCGCCAAAACAAAAGAAGGTCGAAAGAATAATCAAAACAGGCAAATGGTCGGCAGGAAATGACAATTTGATAGGAGAAGAGGGGGGGGGGGGGGAGAAAAATGAAACAAGGAAAAGGGGTCTGGCAAAATTGGTAAAGGCAGCAGCAGCAGGAGTATAAGGCTGCAAAAGGTCAGAGGACTGACCCATGGAGCATCACACTCCAGCAGCTGCCCACCAAGTCCACTCACGGCGACAACGAGCCAGACAGTGAGGGGGGGTATATTGGGACAACATTCGCAGTCTTCCATATTTCTGGTAGTTCTCTCGATCGTCTCCAGTGATCTACTATACACTGTGGAAGAGTGGCAAGCAAAGTGCCTCTGCACACTTTCAGTACACATGGCGAGATACCGTCTGGATCAACAGCCTTTCTAACATCCAGATCCAGCAAGTGTCTCTTGACCTCATCTCTCGTAATTTCGAGCCCATCAAAGGCCACCTGGTTTACTTCCCTCTCTCCTAGTGCAGTGACCTCACCTTGTTCTATTGTGAAGACCTCCTGGAACCTCTTGCTGAGTTCTTCTTACACACCTTTGTCATTAGCTGTTCTTTTGCTTAATTACCTGTTCTTTCACCGTTTTCCTCCTGATGTGACTGCAGTAGCTTTGGTTCGGTCTTGGCTTTGTTTGCTATATCATTTTCATAACTTTTCTTTGTTTCTCTTCTTACCCTAGCATACTCATTCCTGGTTCTCTGCTATATCTCTCTGCTTTCTGGTTTTCTGTTATTCTGGAAGTACCTCCATGCCCTTTTGTTCAGTTCCTTTGATTCCATACACGCCCTTCCATGGATTCTTCTTTTGCTTCTCTGATTTTTCCTTTTGGGCCGGGATAAACCTGTTTACTGCCTCCTGACACTTTTGGAAGACATAGTCCATATCTTGTACAGACTCTGATCTGTGTCCCAAGGCATTTCCCTTAGGGAAATTCTCATCTCATAATTCCCCTTTCGGTATGCCAGCCTTTTTTTCCTAGTTCTTATTTCGGGGAGATCTGGATAAATCTGATCTGATCTTTTGGGGGAGCAGGATAAAGTGTGTGTGTGTACTTACGTAGTTGTGCTTGTAGGGGTTGAGCTCTGGCTCTTTGGTCCCGCCTCTCAACGGTCAATCAACTAATGTACAGGTTCTTGAGCCTACTGGACTATCATATCTACACTTTAAGATGTGTATGGAGTCAGCCTTCACCACATCACTGCCTAATGCATTCCATTTGTCTACTACCCTGACACTGAAAAAAATTCTAACATCTCTATGGCTCATTTGGGCACTCAGTTTCCACATGTGTCCCCCTGGTGAGTGTGCCCCTTGTGTTAAGAAGTGTCTATCTACCCTATCAATTCCTCTGAGAATCTTGTATGTGGTGATCATGTCCCCTCTAACTCTTATGTCTCCCAGTGACGCGAGGTTAAATTCCCGTAGTCTCTCCGC
>NC_091169.1:46887386-46919886 GCF_040958095.1 Procambarus clarkii | reverse complement strand
ATGTAAATGCGAGGAGTAAACGCGTCCAGGATCTGTCAGTCTGTCGACCATTACAGAGGAGTATCTATGATGACCGCACAACTCAAACTTCATTTTTTTTTTTTTTTTTACTTTTTTTTTTTTTTTTTTACATAGACCTCTACGTCGTTGAGAAGCAGCGACGTTTCGGTCCGTCCTGGACCAGTAAAGTAAGTAAGTAAGTAATTATCAAAAGAAGGCACCAAACCGGGAAGGCTATGTAGCACCATCAAATACGCAAAATAATCAGAGGGCGCTAAATATCACCAAGAATGCCAATACGAGAACAAAAACGCATAAGGCGAACGATATCAAAAGTATCCGAGTCACCAAGAATTCTATCGAGGGACAGGTGACCGCGAGGGGCGGTCGGAAAGCAAGACACACGCTCGTCCTGGAAGTCAGGACATTCAAGAAGGACATGCACGACCGTAAGAGGGACAATGCAACTAGGACAATAAGGAGCAGGGCGGCGCTCCATCAAGTGACCATGGGTTAAGCGAGTATGGCCAATACGCAACCTCGCCAGAGCTGTTTCCCACCGCCGGTTACGGTGGAAGGAGGACGGCCACGAGGAAAAACAACATTTAAGAGTACGTAGCTTGTTACCAGTAACAGACAACCAAGAAGCCTGCCAACGGGTAAGGACTGAGGAATGGATAACCGGGTAAAAGTCGGAATACGGAATGCCTTTACGAGAGATGGGACAAGAGCGGACAGCTTCCTTAGCGGCAGCATCCGCACGCTCATTTAAAGACACACCAATATGGCTGGGAACCCAACAAAACTCAACCGACTTAAATTTACTGTGAACGAGAAACAGCCAATGCTGGATCTCGACAACTACTGGATGAACCGGATTAAAGGACCCGAGAGCCATGAGGGCACTACGAGAGTCAACAACCACAAAGGAAGACTGACAACGAGAAAGCAGGAGATGAAGAGCATAGAGAATAGCATAAAGTTCCGCTGTAAAGATGCTAGTCTCCGGAGGCAAGCGACACATAAGTGCGATCAGGAAAAACAACAGAGTAGCCAACACCGTCCGCTGACTTAGACCCATCGGTGAAGACAGAAACGGAGCGGGAGTGAGAAGAAAAGTGCTCGAGGAAAAGGCGTTTGAGAACCGTAGGAGGGGTAAAAGCTTTAGTGATACGGGTCAAGGAAGTACAAAACCGCGGAAGAGGGACCCTCCACGGGGGCAAAGAAGGAACAACACGAGGAGAAACATCAGAAATACGAACAGTGAGAGAATCCTATAAGCGAGATAACCGGACAGAAAGAGGGAGGTGGTGAAGAGGAACAGGAACCGCAGGAGGGGTAAAAGTTAAAGCACGACAGAGGCGAGAGGAAGGATGTTGCAAGGACCGCGCAAGATAGCGAAGACAGTAGCGATCACGGCGGTCCTGGAGAGACAGGAAGCCAGTGTCAACATACAAGCTAAGGATGGGAGTCGAACGAAAGGTACCAGAACTGAGGCGCAACCCAGTATGGTGCAAAGCATCAAGACGGCGAAGAGTAGAAGGAGAAGCAGACGAGTAAGCAGGGCAACCATAATCGAGCTTAGACAGGACGAGAGAGGAATGTAAAGCAAGGAGAGTGCGCCTATCTGCCCACCAAGAAGTATGGGACAAGACCCGAAGGAGGGTAAGGGCCTTAGAGCACTCAACACGGAGGTAAGAGATATGGGGAGACCAAGACAAACGAGCGTCAAGGAATAACCCCAAAAGCTTCGCGGAATCTTTGTATTCAAGGGGATAACCATAAAGTGACAAAGAGGGACGAAGAACAACCCGTTTCCGCGTAAAAGTCATGGCACAAGTCTTAGAAGCAGAGAACTTGAAGCCATGACCTGTGGCCCAAGACGACACGGCATCAATTGCAAGTTGAAGCCGGCGTTGAAGGAGAGGCGAATCATCACCCTGACAACAAAGGGTAAGATCATCGACATAGAGAGCGGAGAAGACACCAGAAGGAAGAGAGGAAAGAAGACCATTGAGGGCAACAAGAAAAAGAGTAGTGCTCAGAACACTACCCTGGGGCACACCTTCGTATTGCGGAAAAGAGGGAGAGAGAGCGGTACCAAGGCGCACCCAAAAGGAACGACGAGAGAGGAAGCTGCGGAGAAAGAGAGGGAGATGACCACGAAGGCCAAAAGAATGAAGTTGAGATAGGATATGATAACGCCAAGTGGTGTCGTAAGCCTTTTCTAGGTAAAAAAGGACGGCAACAACGGAGGTCTTCGCATTAAAAGCAGTACGAATATAGACCTCCAAGTTCACCAGGACATCTGTCGTGCTGCGGCACATGCGGAAACCAAATTGAGAAGGGGAGAGGAGGTGATGGTGTTCCAGGAACCACATCAGACGAACGTTAACCATACGTTCAAAGAGTTTGCAGACACAACTTGTGAGAGCAATAGGGCGAAAGTCCTTAGGGGAAGTACCCAGAGACCCCGGTTTGCGAACAGGGAGGACAACGGCATCGAGCCAGTCCTCAGGGACTGACGACGACTACCAGATCCGATTATACAGACTCAGTAAATACTGAGACGTGCTCGGAGGGAGATGGCGAAGCATCTCATAATGAATACCATCGGAGCCCGCCGCCGTAGAACCGCAGAGGGCCAGGGCAGAACGAAGTTCAGAGAGAAGGGATCATTATAGGGAAGCTGAAATTATAAGGAGTGCAGAAATCTAAAGGACGAGACTCAAGGACAGGTTTACGAAGAAGGAAAGATTGGGGAAGATGAAGACCAGAGCTAACAGAAGAAAAGTGGGAACCCAGTTCGGAAGCGACCTGCAACGGGTCCGCCACAAGAGTATCATGGAGGTGAAGGACCGGTGAAACATCGGGAACGAACTTGCCCGCTATCTTGCTGGATACGCTTCCAGATCTGGGCCAGAGGGGTCTCGGACGTAATTGTTGAGACATAAGATGCCCAACATTCACGTTTAGCCGTACGGATGGCCCTACGGGCCACCGCACTCGCTTTCCGAAAGAAAAGAATCGGTCGTCTGCCTACGGCGGTGCCTTTTCCAGGCTGCACGCTTACAGCGGACAGCCCGAGCACAGTCCGCATTCCACCAGGGAACGCACTTCCGTGGACCCCGAGAGGAAGAGCGAGGAATAGAGCGGAGGGCAGCGTTGAAGACAGTGTCATGAAAAAGGAGGAGAGCGCGAGAGAGAGGCAGAAGGGAGAGGTCAGGGAGAGCAGCACTGAGGGTAAATAGGGTCCAGTCTGCCTTAGCAAACTGCCACCTAGGGAAAGAGCTGGGAAGGGCGAAAAGAGAAAAAGGAAACAAGGATGGGGAAATGATCACTACCATGGAGGTCATCAAGAACCTGCCACGTGAAATCTAAGTAAAGAGAAGAAGAGCAGAGAGAAAGATCAAGACAAGAAAGGGTGCGAGTCCGAGAGTCCAAATGAGTGGGCTCACCAGAATTCAGAAGAGACAGGGAAGAAGAGAGGAGAAACGGCTCAAGGAGGCGACCCCGGGTATTCGTCAGAACGTCACCCCAAAGAGAATGACGACAATTGAAGTCACTAAGCAGGAGCACAGGCTCCGGCAAGGAGTCCAGGTGTTGTTTCAAATCAGGAAGAGAGAGCGGGACACTCGGGGGGAGATAAATGGAACAAACTGTGTACCATTTCCCCACAAACATACGAGCAGCAGAACAATGGAGAGGTGAAGGAAAAAGTAAAGGAACAAAGGGAACATCAGCCCGAATCAAGAGAGCAGAAGAATTAGAAGCCCCAGCAATGGCTGGGGTGGGGGAGAGAAAGGAATAGCCACGAAAACGACCAGGACGAGCACCAAGCATTGGCTCCTTGAGACAGACACAAAGGGGCGAAAACCGCGAAATCAGAAGTTGGAGTTCGAGGAAATTGGCGTAATAACCTCGAACGTTCCATTGAAGAATGGACAACGACGAGAAGAGAAAGGACAAAAACAGAGAACAAGGAAGAAACAAAGGCGAAAGAGCAACAGAGCACGTTAAAGAATATCAGGGTCAGGATCAGGGTCAGCAAAGTCAGGGTTAGGGGGCATGGGTAAACTGAGCAAAGACGGAGGGAAGGAAACGGGAGAACAGATCAGAGGTGGGCGGGCAGGGTCCGGAGGAGGAGGAGGAAGAGGAGGAGACAACGGAGAGGAGCCAGCAAGGACAGCAGCAGGAGGAGGGGGAGTAGAAAGAGGGAAGCGCACCCCAGCAAGAGCAGCAACCGAAAGGGAAGCAGGGGCCAAAGAAACCTCCATAGCAGGAACAGGGGGCGCAAGCACTGAAACGGGAGGGGAAGGAGCAACAGAGCCAGAAGGAGGAGCTGAGGAAGAAAGCGAAGCCTTCTTACCTGCCGGGGAAGAGGAAGGAGAGGAGCCAGGCTTACGCTTCTGACTTAAAGAGACCGGTGTCCCAGCAACTACGTACCAGGCAACGGATTCCAGTGTCTCAACAGGAGAAGCCGAACGAGAGCACACACGACGGCCGTTAGGAGAGCGATGGACATCCGCCCGCACCGACAGGCGGTGGGGAGAGCCGATAGATGGAGGAAGAGGATGGGAAGGAGGATCGGAGGGAGACGAGGAAGAAGACACAGAAGACACGACAGACCGGGTAGAAGGAAGGGGAACCCCAGACAGAGGACCAGGAGGAGGATCCTTCGGGAGAGAACCCAAAGGAACAGAGGAGGGGGCAGTGGGCACATCAGGGTCCAAGGCCCGGAAACGGTTGTGAGTCTGAGGAAGGCGGGAAGGACGAGGAGAGGAAGAGCGTAACACGCGAGCATAAGAGATATTAGCATAAGGCGGGAGCCGGCGAACCTGGCGCCTCGCCTCAGGAAAAGATAAACGCTCCCGGTGCTTCAGGTTGAGGACGGCTGCCTCAAGCTTGTAAAGGACACACGCACGGGAGAAGGTAGGATGGGCTTCACCACAGTTGAGGCAACGAGCCTGGGGAGAAGTGCACTCCTACTTAGAGTGACCTTCGCCACCACACAAAGGACAGAGAGAGACAGTCCCGGAGCAGCGGAGGGCACCATGCCCAAACCTCCAGCACTTGTTGCAGAGCCGAGGAGAAGGAATGTACTCCTGGACAGAGCACCTGGCACCAGCAAGAATGACAGAGGGTGGAAGGGTCCTACCATCAAAGGTAATCTTCACAACCCGGAGGGGTTGACGGCGACCACCACGAGGGGGACGAGTAAACGTGTCCACCTGGAGAATAGAATGGCCCTGGATATGTCGAATATCGTCGTGGCAGTCGCGCAGGTCCCGAACACCGGTTGCAACATGGGGCGGGAGCAAAATAGTGCCAACACTGGCATTCAACTGAGCGTTCTTCGAGACCCGAACGGGGGTCTCGCCAAGGCAGGATAAGGCAGCCAAGCGGGAAGCAGCATCCTGAGAAGGAGCAGCAACGACACGTGTACCGAGACGAGTGGGGTTGAAAGTAATGGAGGCATCCACGGAATCAATGAGATGTCGATGAAGGGAGAAATCGTCAGGAGGCGCAGAATCAAGAGGGAGGAGATCAAAATATTTGGCCCACGAAGCGGGACCAAACAAGGCTTGATAGGTAGCAGAACTGGAAGGAATCGAGCGAGGGCGGCCGTGACGAAGACGGCGGTGAGAACCCCCAGAGAGGGGTTAAAAGGCGCAGTAGTTACAACTAGAGAAGGAGCCGCGCCAGGGGACGAGGTAGTCACCACTGGGGGCTTGGGGCTCGACCCAACCACAGAGGAGGGAGGGGAGCCAGGGGAAGGAGTCAGAGAGGCCAAAGGAGGAGCAAGGTCGGGGCCCAATGCAGCGGAGGCTACAGAGCCCGGTCTTCCAATACGGACCGACTCGGGGGCTTGGTCGCCCACCCCACTAGCCTGAGAAGGTAAGCCAGAAGCAGCCGAAACAGGGGTTATCATCTTGACGAAAAGAAGAATTCACTCACGAATGTGCCCCCACACCCACCATGGAGCCACAATTAGAGGCAGGACACCCAACAAGAAGCTATCGCCGATCTTGTCGGGGCCTCCTAGGGGTGCGTCGTGAGTATACGCCCCACAAACGCCACCTTAAGAAACCGACAGTCCGTCGAGATCGGGTTCAGTGACGAAGTGGGGATTGACAATAAAAGGTTCCCCTCGCTCTCGACGTCGGGTACTGCAGTTCTACGGGTGCATGAGTATGCCTCCTCAAGCACCCGGGCATCAAAATAGAAGAAGGCCATGGAAGAACCAGAACGAGCAAAAGGTCGGCAGGAAACGGCAAGCAGATAGGAGAAGAGGGGGGAGAAAAACGAAACAGAAGGAAAAGGAAAAGGTGCCCAGCAGAATTGGAGAGGACGGCAGCAGGAGCACAAGGCTAGAAAAGGACAGAGGACTGTCCTAAGGAGCATCACACTCCGGCAGCCGCCCACGAAGCCCCCACACGGCGACAACGAGCTGAGCGGGGAGGGGGTAGTGAATCAAGAACTACATCACTTATCAAATGGTGGAGGAAAATAAGTGGTAATACACACGAGTAGTCAGATTGTGGTCACACCGAGGTGTGGTCAAAGATTAAGACAGCCTTAGGTCACGTAAGCCAATGTTACAGCCAAAAGGTCACTAAGGTTGATCCAAAGTTCTTGGAAACAAATAGATATACATTGAATGTAATTATAAAGTCCTTGGGATGCTGAGTGTGGTGGTGAATGCTATGACCAGCTGGAGGGCAGTCTTGTGGAAGCCGCGGTTTCATCAAGTACTACTCCTTATCTGCTTGTGGCAGTGACAGACACCAGCATAATGTGGGGACCCGATGTGATCTTGTTGACTCCAGTCGAGTCTGCAATGTGAGAGTATTGTGTGGGAGACTAACCGGGTGTGGAGAGTTGTAGTGATGATTTGTGGTTAGGAACTTAATTTGAGGTTAGGAGTTGTATATGATAGGCAGGCTTGTCTAGTGCGTTTATTGCCAAGGTTTGCCAGTTTCCAGTACAACCCTATTGGTACACCTCAAGGGTCTAGGTGGAGAAAAATAGATTGTATGAAGTTAATTTCATGAGGCTAGTGATATACAGTTGGTTGAAATAATGTATTCAGAACGAATCTGGGTTTGAGTTTACGAGATACAACAATAAATGAAACCACTAACAAAGGCCAATATATGAAGAAAACACGGAACAATTATCAGTTTAATAGAGGATACCAATTATTTTACACTAATATATTTTGGTCGAGGATGGGCAGTGGCAATACGTCTAAGTATTAAATGCAGTGTGAGAGTGGGACTGAAATTTGAGCTCGGCAAACTGTTGAGATAATTAAATGGAAAATGATCTACCTAATAATAGAAGTTACACATAATCCATCAAACTAAGTGAAAAGAACAGCTTTTATGGGAACTAATATCTAGAGCTTCTAGGTCTAACAATAAACTCGACTAATTTGAGTACAATAAACTTTTATTTGCTATACAGGAAATTAGTTAGTTTTAAATTTATGACTCCTTCATTAAACAAAATTATATTATCTTATTGTGTTGGCAAAACATTGACTTGAGTAACAGGGAGACACTGATAAGTAGCATTTTAAAAGGAGATAGGCAACAGTGATCATGAGGAAATTACCTTAAGACACGAAAAAGTTATTTGAGAGAAACTTAAGGCGCCAGATTTTTCTCACATCTGTTTCATATATTTAGGGGTTCTTTGGGAATTTCAAATTTGGCAGACCTGGTGCCAGATTCACCAAGCAGTTACGCAAGCACTTACGAACGTGTACATCTTTTCTCAATCTTTGGGTGCTTTGTTTACAATTATTAAACAGTTAATGAGCCCCGAAGCGCCAAGAGGCTGTTTATAACAATAACAACAGTTGATTGGGAAGTTTTCATACTTGTGAACTGTTTAATAAATGTAGCCAAAGCCGTCAAAGATTGAGGAAAGATGGACACGTTCCTAAGTACTTGTGGTACCAGGAACGTGGTACGCTATAGATTGCCGATTTAAAATAGTAGTGACCCAAAATGAATAACCATGGCACTAAAGAACCTAACCAGAAAACAGAAGGCTCAATACAAACGAATTATGACAAAAATATTTAAGATAAAAAAGTACGTATTGCAAGGCCAGCAAAGAAAGCCTCCAGTGTTTCACCAGATGAAACAAGGATTACAAACAACACCTGGCTATTATAAAGTTAAATAATTGATAAAGAAAATTTAAATTACGAAATTATAAGAAAGTACCAAAGAACTTGATGAATACAGCAGAACAAATCTACGTAGAATATGCAGATGACGTCCTGACATGTTTAGTGGTTACCAGAGAGGAAATTATTAAACAAAAACAAATATAAAAGGTCGCAATGGCGATCACAGGAGAAGGTAAGCAGCCGCAGCCATAAGGTTACCTGCCCTTGAGGCAGCCAGGATGTCCACAAGGGACAGAGTCAGAGATTGCAGGTATTTCAGATACAATGTTTATGAAACTTTGTTATTTTTTACTTTAATCATCATAAAGTTAATCGAGCAATACTTTCGAGCGTTTCCTGCATCATTCAATTTTTTTAATAGCTAAAATATATTTACAATTTGTGATGTGGTTACAATACCCCTGAACATGTTTTCTCTCTCTCTCTTCAGAGCCAGCTATGTTTATACGTTCTGCTTGTGGGGGAATCTGGCTCCAAGATATTGATAAATCTCATAAGTCATTCGAAGGACCATCCTTAAGAAAAGGAAATAATTGGAGAACCAGTGCTTATAGATCTCTTATTTAAGTATGATGGAAATCTATTACCGTATAATAAATGAACTTTATTATAAATTACGAAGCCAAATCCCTCCGCACACTTTGGGGAGTTTGATTTGGAGAGAAATTAATGCATTTCAAGTACAAATAAATAAAGATTATTACACATGAATTATTTAAGAAAATGAAATATTTGAGATTTTAAATAATCTTTGGATTAATAAAATATAATATTCTACAAACTACAAGAACGAAATAACAGCTTAGCTGTATGAAGGAAAGCTAGCAAGCATTGGGATATATTCACGAGAAAATTGTTTCATCAGGCTATCCTGGGAACACGTGATCGAAGCGGCATCTTATCTTTCTTATTATCAGCAATTCCAAGCTGAAAGGCGAGTACTATGTAGAAATCACCTAGTGTTATAATACCACATATTTCTAAATTAGATGTGGTAAAGCCCAGTAAATACACTTGCTGGTTATTTTTAATGGACGTGCAGCATAACGACAAATCGTCCAACCTATTATGTTAAATGTGATCACAAAAAACAAGGTAAATGAACTTATAGATTTGCCGATACTGATGTCTGTGATATGATGAAGCAGTCTCGTCCTCCTAGCGTCTGTAGTGGAAGGGATGGTGGGTTGATGAGCCGGTAATTTGACCAGCTTCCAGACAATCTCTCTAGCTTAATGGCGTCGCTTGCCAGTCCTTCCTCCTTCCCAGGTAGCTCCCGTATGAGCAGTCGTGCTACGGCGCACTTAATATCTGATTTAATTAATATCCCAGTTTAAAGGAACTAAAGGCTATAAGGAATTAGAGAATTAATTTGTCTTATTTGACAATATTCAAATTCTCATTTCTTAATAATTAAATGAACGTTGTTCAATATAAGAGAGTGCGGGATATAAATTCAGTCGTATGTGAATGCGCTGGAATAGCAATTCGTAATTGCAAGAAATATTAACTGCTAATAAACAATACTATATAAACGAATATAAACGTATCTGCTTTAATTCACGAAGTATATTCATGCAATAGTTATAAGTAAGTAATTAATTATCAAAACAAGACACCAAACCGGGAAGGCTATGTAGCACCATCAAATGCGCAAAATAATCAGAGGGCGCTAAATATCACCAAGGATGCCAATACGAGAACAAAAACGCATAAGGCCAACAATATCAAAAGTATCCGAGTCGCCAAGAATTCTATTGAAGGACAGGTGACCGTGAGGGGCTGTCGGAAAGCAAGACACACGCTCGTCCTGGAAGTCAGGACATTCAAGAAGGACATGCACGACCGTAAGAGGAACAATGCAACTAGGACAATAAGGAGCAGGGCGGCGCTCCATCAAGTGACCATGGGTTAAGCGAGTATGGCCAATGCGCAACCTCGCCAGAGCTGTTTCCCACCGCTGGTTACTGTGGAAGGAGGACGGCCACGAGGAAACACAACATTTAAGAGTACGTAGTTTGTTACCAGTAACAGACAACCAAGAAGCCTGCCAACGGGTAAGGATGGAGGAATGGATAACCGGGTAAAAGTCGGAATACGGAATACCTTTACGAGAGATGGGACAAGAGCGGACAGCTTCCTTGGCGGCAGCATCCGCACGCTCATTTAAAGACACCAATATGGCTGGGAACCCAACAAAACCCAACCGACTTAAATTTACTGTGAACAAGAAACAGCCAATGCTGGATCTCGACACTACTGGATGAACCGGATTAAAGGACCTGAGAGCCATGAGGGCACTACGAGAGTCAACAACAACTACAAATGAAGACTGACAACGAGAAAGCAGGAGACGAAGAGCATAGAGAATAGCATAAAGTTCTGCTGTAAAGATGCTAGTCTCCGGAGGTAAGCGACACATATAAGTGCGATCAGGAAAAACAACAGAGTAGCCAACACCGTCCGCAGACTTACACCCATCGGTGAATACAGAAACGGAGCGGGAGTGAGAAGAAAAGTGCTCAAGGAAAAGGCGTTTTAGAACTGTAGGAGGGGTAAAAGCTTTAGCGATACAGGTCAAGGATGTACAAAACCGCGGAAGAGGGACTCTCCACGGGGGCAAAGAAGGAACAACACGAGGAGAAACATTAGAAATACGAACGGAAAGAGAGTTCTGTAGGCGAGATAACCAGACAGAAAGAGGGAGCTGGTGAAGAGGAACAGGAACCGCAGGAGTGGTAAAAGTTAAAGCACGACAGAGGCGAGAGGAAGGATGTTGTAAGGACCGCGCAAGATAGCGAAGACAGTATCGATCACGGTGGTCTTGGAAAGACAGGAAGCCAGTGTCAACATACAAGCTAAGGACGGGAGTCGAACGAAAGGCACCAGAACTGAGGCGCAACCCAGTATGGTGCAAAGCATCAAGACGGCGAAGAGTAGGAGAAGCAGACGAGTAAGCAGGGCAACCATAATCGAGCTTAGACAGAACGAGAGAGGAATGTAAAGCAAGGAGAGTGCGCCTATCTGCCCCCCAAGAAGTATGGGACAAGACCGGAAGGAGGGTAAGGGCCTTAGAACACTCAACACGGAGGTAAGAGATATGGGGAGACCAAGAAAAACGAGTGTCAAGGAATAACCCCAAAAGCTTCGCGGAATCTTTGTACTCAAGGGGATGACCATAAGGTAACAGAGGGACGAAGAACGACCCGTTTCAGCGTAAAAGTCATGGCACAAGTCTTAGAAGTAGAGAACTTGAAGCCATGATCGGTGGCCCAAGGTGACACGGCATCAATTGCAAGTTGAAGCCGGCGCTGAAGGAGAGGCGAATCATCACCCTGACAGCAAAGGGTAAGATCATCGACATAGAGAGCGGAGAAGACACCTGAAGGAAGAGAGGAACGAAGACCATTGAGTGTAACCAGAAAAAGAGTCGTGCTCAGAACACTACCCTGGGGGATACCTTCGTATTGCCGAAAAGAGGCAGAGAGCGGTACCAAGGCGCACCCGAAAGGAACGACGAGAGAGGAAGCTGCGGAGAAAGAGAGGGAGACGACCACGAAGGCCAAAAGAATGAAGTTGAGATAGAATATGATACCGCCAAGTGGTGTCGTAAGCCTTTTCCAGGTCAAAAAGGACGGCAACAACGGAGGTCTTCGCAGCAAAAGCAGTACGAATATAGACCTCCAAGTTCACCAGGACATCTGTCGTGCTGCGGCACTTGCGGAAACCAAATTGAGAAGGGGAGAGGAGGTGATGGTGTTCCAGGAGCCACATCAGACGAACGTTAACCATACGTTCAAAGAGTTTGCAGACACAACTTGTGAGGGCAATAGGGCGAAAGTCCTTAGGGGAAGTACCCAGAGACCCCGGTTTGCGAACAGGGAGGACAACGGCATCGAGCCAGTCCTCAGGGACTGACGACGACTCCCAGATCCGATTATACAGACTCGGTAAATTCTGAGACGTGCACGGAGGGAGATGGCGAAGCATCTCATAATGAATACCATCGGAGCCCACCGCCGTAGAACCGCAGAGGGCCAGGGCAGAACGAAGTTCAGAGAGAGAGAGAGAGAAGGGATCATTATAGAGAAGCTGAAGACGAGTGCAGAAATCTAAAGGACGAGACTCAAGGACAGGTTTACGAAGAAGGAAAGATTGGGGAAGATGAAGACCAGAGCTAACAGAAGAAAAGTGGGAACCCAGTACAGAAGCGACCTGCAACGGGTCTGCCACAAGAGTATCTTGGAGGTGAAGGACCGGTGAAACATCGGGAACGAACTTACCCGCTATCTTGCGGATAGGCTTCCAGATCTGGGCCAGAGGAGTTTCGGACGTAATTGTTGAGACATAAGATGCCCAACATTCACGTTTAGCCGTACGGATGGCCCTACGGGCCACCGCACTCGCTTTCCGGAAGAAAAGAAAAGAATCGGTCGTCTGCCTACGGCGGTGCCTCTTCCAGGCTGCACGCTTATAGCAGACAGCCCGAGCACAGTCCGCATTCCACCAGGGAACACACTTCCATGGACCCCGAGAGGAAGAGCGAGGAATAGAGCAGAGGGCAGCGTTGAAGACAGTGTCATGAAAAAGGAGGAGAGCGCGAGAGAGAGGCAGAAGGGAGAGGCCAGAGAGAGCAGCACTGAGGGTAAATAGGGTCCAGTCCGCCTTAGCAAACTGCCACCTAGGGAAAGGCGAAAAGAGAAAAAGGAAACAAGGATGGGGAAATGATCACTTCCATGGAGATCATCAAGAACCTGCCACGTGAAATCTAAGTAAAGAGAAGAAGAGCAGAGAGAAAGATCAAGACAAGAAAGGGTGCGAGTCCGAGAGTACAAATGAGTGGGCTCACCAGAATTCAGAAGAGACAGGGAAGAAGAGAGGAGAAACAGCAAGAAGGCGACCCCAGGTATTCGTCTGAACGTAACCCCAAAGAGAATGACGACAATTGAAGTCACCCAGCAGGAGCACAGGCTCCGGCAAGGAGTCTAGGAGGAGTTTCAAATCAGGAAGAGAAAGCGGGACACTCGGTGGGAGATAAATGGAACAAACATGTGTGCCATTTCCCCACAAACATACGAGCAGCAGAACAATGGAGAGGCGAAGGAAAAAGTAAAGGAACAAAAGGAACATCAGCACGAATCAAGAGAGCAGAAGAATTAGAAGCCCCAGCAATGGCTGGGGGGGGGGGGAGAGAAAGGAATAACCACGAAAACGACCAGGACGAGCACCAAGCATCGGCTCCTGGAGACAGACACAAAGGGGCGAAAACCACGAAATCAGAAGGTGGAGTTCGAGGAAATTGGCGTAATAACCTCGAACGTTTCATTGAAGAATGGACAACGACGAGAAGAGTAAGAACAAAAACAGACAACAAGGAAGAAACAATGACGAAAGAGCAACAGAGCACGTTAAAGAATATCAGGGTCGGGATCAGGGTTAGCAAAGTCAGGGTTAGGGGGCATGGGTAAACTGAGCAAAGACGGAGGGAAGGAAACGGGAGAACAGATCAGAGGTGGACGGGCGGGGTCCGGAGGAGGAGGAGGAGGAGGAGGAGGAGGAAGAAGAGTAGGACACAACGGAGAGGAGCAGTCAAGGACAGCAGCATGAAGAGGGGGAGTAGAAAGAGGGGAGCGCACCTCAGCAAGAGCAGCAACCGAAAGGGAAGCAGGGGCCAAAGAAACCTCCATAGCAGGGGTAGGGGGACGCAATCACTGAAATGGGAGGGGAAGGAGCAACAGAGCCAGAAGTAGGAGCTGAGGAAGAAAGCGAAGCCTTCTTACCCGCCGAGGAGGAGGAAGGAGAGGAGCCAGGTTTACGCTTCTGACTTAAAGAGACTGGTGTCCCAGCAACTATGTACCAGGCAACGGATTCCAGTGTCAACAGGAGAAGCTGAACGAGAGCACAGACGACTGCCGTTAGGAGAGCGATGGACATCCGCCTGCACCGACAGGCGGCGGGGAGAGCCGATAGATGGAGGAAGAGGATGGGAAGGAGGATCGGAGGGAGACGAGGAAGAAGACACAGGAGACATTACAAACCGGGTAGAAAGAAGGGGAACCCCAGACAGAGGACCAGGAGTGGGACCCCTCGGGACAGAACGCAAAGGAACAGAGGAGGGGGCAGTGGGCGTATCAGGGTCCAAGGCCCAGAAACTTTTGTGAGTCTGAGGAAGGAGGGAAGGACGAGGAGAGGAAGAGCGCAA
This sequence comes from Procambarus clarkii, assembly GCF_040958095.1. Taxonomy (NCBI): domain Eukaryota; kingdom Metazoa; phylum Arthropoda; class Malacostraca; order Decapoda; family Cambaridae; genus Procambarus; species Procambarus clarkii. The sequence continues at coordinate 46,905,478 of NC_091169.1, read as the reverse complement.
AACGCGAGCATAAGAGACGTTAGCATAAGGCGGGAGCCGGCGAACCTGGCGCCTCGCCTCAGGAAAAGATAAACACTCCCGGTGCTTCAGGTTGAGGACGGCTGCCTCAAGCTTGTAATGGACACAGGCATGGGAGAAGGTAGGATGGGCCTCACCGCAGTTGAGGCAGCGAGCTTGGGGAGAAGTGCACTCCGACTTGGAGTGACCTTCACCCCCACACAAAGGACAGAGAGAAACAGTCCCAGAGCAGCGGAGGGCACCATGCCCAAACTTCCAGCACTTGTTACAAAGTCGAGGAGAAGGAATATACTCCTGGACAGAGCACCTAGCACCAGCAAGAATGACAGAGGATGGAAGGGTCCTACCATCAAAGGTATTCTTCACAACGCGAAGGGGTTGACGGCGACGACCACGAGTGGGACGAGTAAACGAGTCAACCTGGAGGACAGAATGGCCTTGGGCATCAAGGATATGCCAAATATCATCGTGGCAATCCTGCAGATTCCGAACACCAGTTGCAACATGGGGTGGGAGGAGAATAGTGACAACACTGGCATTCATCCGAACGTTCTTGGAGACCCGAACAGGGATCTCGCCAAGGCAAGATAAGGCAGCCAAGCGGGAAGCTGCATCCTGAGAAGGAGCAGCAACGACACGTGTACCGAGACGAGTGGGGTTGAAAGTAACAGACGCATCCACGGAATCTACAAGATGCCGATGGAGGGAGAAATCGTCAGGAGGCGCAGAATCAAGAGGGAGGAGATCAAAGTATTTGGCCCATGAAGCAGGACCAAACAAGGCCTGATACGCGTCAGCACAGGAAGGAATCGAGCGAGTGCGGCTGGGGCGCGAACAGCGTTGAGAACCCCCAGAGAGAGAGAGGGGTCAAAAGGCGCAGTAGTCACAACGAGAGACTTAGCCGCACCAGGGGACGAAGTGGTCACCACTGGGGGCTGGAGGCTCTACCCAACCACAGAGGAGGGAGGGGAGCTGGGGGAAGAAGTCAGGACGGTCAAAGGAGGAGCAAGGTCGGGGCCCAACGCAGTGGGAGCTACAGAGCCTGGTCTTCCAATACAGGCCGACTCAGGGGCTTGGTCGCCCACCCCACGAGCCTGAGAGGGTACAACGGAAACATTCATCGACAGAGAGACGAAGAGAAAGAAATTCATCCACGAATGTGCCCCCATACCAACCATGGAGCCACAATTAGAGGCAGGACACCCAACAGGAAGCTATCGCCGATCATGCCAGGGCCCCCTAGGGGTGCGTCGTGAGTATATGCCCCACAAACGCCACCTTAAGAACCGTCAGTTCGTCGAGATCGGGTTCAGCGACAAAGGGGGGGATTGACAATAAAAGGTTTCCCTCGCTCGAGACGTCGGGTACAACAGTTCTACAGGTGCAAGAGTATGCCTCCCCAAGCACCCGGGCGTCAAAATACAAGTCCAAAGAAATAATCCAAAACAAGCAAAAGGTCGGCAGGAAACGACAAGCAGATAGGAGAAGAGGGGGGAGAAAAACGAAACATAATGAAAAGGAAAAGCGATCCGGCATAATTAGAGAAGACAGCAGCAGGAGTGCAAGGCCATAAAAGGACAGAGGACTGTCCCACGGAGCATCACACTCCGGCAGCCGACCACTAAGCCCCCTCACGACGCCAACGGGCCGGATGGGGAGGAGAGTAGTTATTAAATAATAATACTCAAAGAATGTGAAATAAGGAGAATTTAATATAATTCTCATGAATGTAAATATTTTCCCTTTTGTCGTGTGATCAAATGCAACACTTTACTAGAATTTCTGGGAAAATGAGGCGTTATTATGAGTTAATTAAATGATGTTAATTTCCCTACTCTACTGTTTAATAGTGTTATATTACACAGTACAAGAATAGTTTAAGGTACTGAATATTAGTAATAAGGTGTTAGATGTTTCCAACACTGCTATCATACCTCCCAAAGCTAAACCGGAAATTAGAGATTTGCTTGTGTTACTCTAAACAACGAGCTAAACATTTCCCAGTTCTTGAGCACCTGAATATTAATCTAGTGGTTAAAAATAATATGATTAAGTCCATTTTAATCAGGAACTTGCACCCGTCTTCAGCAGTATATATATGTATGTATGTACTCAACTAATTCCCCTAATTGTGATTGCTCTGGCAAGCTCTCTGAATTGAGCTCTGGCTCTTTGGTCCCGCTTCTCAACCGTCAATCAACAGGTGTACAGGATCCTGAGCCTATTGGGCTCTATCATATCTACACTTGAAACTGTGTATGGAATCAGCCTCCACCATGTAATGATCTGGGGCTCAGATCATTGGTTCTCCCTTCTCCCCTCTTTCCCCTCTCCTTCTCCCCTCCTTTCCTTCTCCCTCTCCCCTCCCCTCCTTTCCTTCTCCCTCTCCCCTCCTTCCTTCTCCCCTCCCCTTGGCCGTCATTCGTCTCCTCCTCTTCCCCCCCCCCCTGTCGCCCATTTGTCAGGGTCAAGAGGTTGACCTGAGGGTAGGGTGGTCTTGGATACCTTGGCTTCTCCCACTCAATTCCCCACTCAGATGTTCCCCTCTCCATCCCCTCTCACCGGCCTCTTCCCCATACGAGGCAGAGTCAAATGTCCCTACTCGCTATCTTAGAGGAGACAGCCTTGAACATAATTTATCAGTTTTGTAAACATTGCTCGCAGGTGCCTGGGCTCCATAGACGCGCCTTGTCCCCCTTCTCTTTAGCTGGGGAGAGCTGACTCAATCTTCAGGAATTTATGTAGCTTTCCACGACAGATCAGTGAAGGTGATTGGCCTGAGATAAGGGCCAAGTCCTTATTGGCCCTAGAGTGCCAGACCTCAGGCCTACGTGTTAAATGGTTGGCCATTGCCAAAATAATGGGTGGAGCCCTGGGGCTGTAGTAGATGGTGGGAGGAGTAATCCTTCCCAGCAATAAGTTGGAAAAACTAAATTTCATCAGTGTGTCTTGGGAGTGTATTAGGAACAGGGCCGCAAGCCCGTATCCTCGGGGCTGAGGGCAGCCATCAACATCGTGGCCGTAGTGCGGGTATTTAAGGTATAGTAGCACTTGAGTTTTGTGTCCTCGGTAAATATCCATTGTGCCTCTAGGGAAATAGAATAGGTTATGTGTTCAAATTGTCTTAATTTACATGTTTCATAAAATAAATTGTATAGCTTGTCCAGTGGTATTCACTTAACTCCCCTTTGATATATTTTGCTACTTTGTCATTTTTTAGGTGTTGTATTGGAAGCCCCCAGGTTCTCCTAACAATTAATCGATACTAAAGTTGCCCTTGGATTTAAATTAGTAACGTAAATTACACAAACTAATTTTCCAAAATTTATTACTGAAATTCATATTACCCGGAGTCCCATGGTTACTGATTCCTTGCCTTCCTGGGGGATCGGTGATAGACACATTCAGGTATGGTTGGTCGGGAAGGTGGTGGCAGTGCTTTAATGGTTGTTATTTTATAATTAGTAATAGCGAATAACCCTTGTCCTTGGTGTATCTTCCTCATTTAATATTCCTCTTATATACGTGGCAGTCCAGTGAGGGGTCATGCTGGACTGTAACAGTGTTAAGCTGGGGTATTGAGTGAAGAGAGACAGAGAATTACAACAGAGAGCGTATAGTACGATTATGAGAGATCACAAGATAACAGGATTAATACTGGGGAACATTGGGTTATTACAATAGAGGCCGCGGTTATTACGACAGGGTAAGCGGGTCATTACAACCACATCACTTCCTAATGCATTCCATTTGTCAACCACTCTTACACTGATTTTTTTTCTAATATCTGTGGCTCATTTGGGCACTCGGTTTCCACCTGTGTCCTCTAGTGCGCGTGCCCCTTGTGTTAAATAGCCTGTCTTTGTCTACCCTATCAATTCCCTTGGTAATTTTTAATATGGTGATCATGTCCCCCCCTAACTCTTCTGTCTTCCGGCGATGTGAGGTTTAATTCCCGTAGTCTCTCCTCGTGGCTCATACCTCTCACCTCGGATACTAGTTTGGTTGCAATCCTTTGAACGTTTTCCAGTTTAATCTTATCCATGACTAGATATAGACTAAATGCTGGGGCTGCATATTCCAGGACTGGCCTGACATATGTGGTATACAAAGTTCTGAATGATTCCTTATACAAGTTTCTAAATGCTGTTCTTATGTTGGCTATCCTGGCATATGCTACTGATGTTATCCTCTTGATATGGGCTGCTGGGGGACAGGTCTGGCGTGATATCAACTCCCCAGGTCTTTTTCTCTCCGACTCTTGAATTTCCATTTCCAGAGGATACCTTGGTATCTGGCCACCTGTTCCCTACACCTATTTTCATTACATTACATTTCTTTGGTTTAACTAACAACCATTTGTTCGACCATTCCCTCAGCTTTTATAGGTCATCTTGAAGCCTCAAGCAGTCCTCCTCTGTCTTAATCCTCCTCATAATTTTGGCATCGTCAGCAAACATTGAGAGAAATAAGTCTCTACCCTACTGGAGATCATTTACATATATCAGAAACAGGATAGGACCGAGAACAGAGCCCTGTGGGACTCTATTGGTGACTTCACACCAATCTGAGGTCTCACCCCTCACCGTAACACTCTCCTTCCTATTGCTTAGGTACTCCCATATACACTGGAGCACCTTACCAGCTACTTCTGTCTGTCTCTCCAGCCTATATACCACCCTGTTATGCGGTACTGTGTCAAAGGCTTTCCGACAATTCAAGAAAATGCAATCTGTCCAGCCTTCCCTTGCTTAATCTTTGTCAACGGGTCGTAGAATACTATTAAGCCAGTCAGGTAAGATTTACCCTCACTGAACCCATGTTGGCGATTTGTCATTAAGTCCCTTCTCTCCAGATGTGTTACTAGGTTTTTTCTCATGATCTTCTCTATCACTTTGCATGGTATACAAGTCAAGAACAAGCCTGTAGATCAGTGCCTCTTGCCTGTCGCCCTTTTTGTATATTGGGACAAGTAAGTAATTATCAATAGAAGGCACCAAACCGGGAAGGTTATGTAGCACCATCAAATGTGCGTGATAATCAGAGGGCGCTAAATATAACCAAGGATGCCAATACGAGAACAAAAACGCACAAGACGAACGATATCAAAGTATCCGAGTCGCCTAGAATTCTATCGAGGGTCAAGCGACCACGGGGGACGGTCGGAAAACAAGACACACGCTCGTCCTGGAAGTCAGGACATTCAACAAGGATGTGTACGACTGTAAGAGGGACAATCCAATTTGGACAATAAGGAGCAGGTCGGCGCTCCATTAAGTGACCGTGAGTTAAACGGTATGGCCAATACATAACCTAGCCAGAGCCGTTTCCCACCGCCGGTTACGGTGGCAGGAGGAAGGCCCCTGGACACACAACTCTTAAGGGTACACAGTTTGTTACCAATAACAGAAGACCAATAACTCTGCCATCAGGCAAGGATGGAGGCTTGAATAACTGGGTAAAAGTCGGAATAAGGAACACCTTTATGGGAGATGGGACAAGTGCGGATAGCGTCCTTAGCAGCAGCATCCGCACGCTCATTTAAAGAATCACCAACATGGCTGGGAACCCAGCAAAACACAACCGACTTAAATTTACTGGAGATATGAAACAGCCAATGTTGAGTCTCGATGACCACAGGGTAGACTAGATTAAAGGACCCTAAAGCCATGAGGGCACTATGAGAGTCAACTACTAACACGAAGGAGGATTGCCCCCGGGAAAGCAGGAGACGAAGAGCAGAGAGAATAGCAGAGAGTTCTGCTGTGAAGATGCTAGCCTCCGGAGGAAGGTGACACATATAAGTGTGGTCAGGGAAAAAAAAAACAGTAGCCCACACCGTCAGCAGACTTTGACCCGTCGGTGAAGATGGGAACGGAGTGGGAGTGAGAAGAAAAGTGCTCAAGGAAGAGGCGTTTCAGAACTGTAGGAGGGGTAAAAGCTTTAGTGATGCGGGTCAGAGAAGTACAAAATTTGGGAAGGGGGACCCTCCTCGGGGGCAAGGAGGGAACAATGCGGGGAGAAACATTAGTAATACAAACCGAAAGAGAATCTTGTAAGCGAGACAAACGGACAGAAAGAGGAAGGTGGTGAAGAAGAACAGGAACTACAAGAGGGGTAAAAGTCAAAGCACGATAGAGGCGAGAGTGAGGATGCTGTAAGGATCGCGCAAGATAGCGAAGACTGTAGCGATCACGGCCATCCTGGAGAGACAAAGCCAGTGTCAGCGTACAAGCTGAGGGTAGGAGTTGAACGAAAAGCACCAGACCTGAGGCGCAACCCTGTATGGTGCAAAGGATCAAGACGGCGAAGAGTAGGAGAAACAGAAGAGTATGCAGGGCAACCATAATCGAGCTAAGACAGGACGAGAGAGGAATGCAAATAGAGGAGCGTGCGCCTATCCGCTCCCCAAGAAGTATGGGACAAAACCTTAAGTAGGTTAAGGGCCTTAGAGCATTCAACACGGAGGTAAGAGATATGGGGCGACCAAGACAAACGAGTGTCAAAGAATAACCCCAAAAGCTTCGTGGAATCTTTGTACTCAAAGGGATGACCATAAAGTGACGAAGAGGGACGAAGAACGACCCGCTTCCGAGTAAAAGTCATGGCACAAGTCTTAGTAGTAGAGAACTTGAAGCCATGATTGGTGGTCCAAGATGACACGGCATCAATCGCAAGTTGAAGCCGCCGTTGAAGGAGAGGCGAATCATTACCTCGACAGCAAAGAGTAAGAGCATCAACATAAAGAGAGAAGATGCCAGAAGGAAGGGAGGAAAGGAGACCATTGAGGACAACCAGAAAAAAGAGTAGTACTAAGAACACTACCTTGGGGCACACCATACTGCCGAAAAGAGGTAGAGAGAGTGGCACCAAGCCTGACTCGAAAGGTACGACAAGAGAGAAAGCTTTGAAGGAAAAGAGCGAGATTACCACGAAGGCCAAAAGAACGAAGTTGGGACAGAATATGGTATCTCCAAGTCGTGTCATAAGCCTTTTCCAGGTCAAAAAGGACAGCAACAACGGAGGTCTTCGCAGCAAAAGCAGTACAAATATAGACCTCCAAGTTCACCAGGACATCAGTCGTGCTGCGGCACTTGCGAAAACTAAATTGAGAAGGAGAGAGGTGGTGATGGTGTTCCAAAAACCACATTAGACGGACATTTACCATACGCTCAAACAGCTTGCAAACACAACTCGTGAGAGCAATAGGGCGGAAGTCCTTAGGGGACATACTGAGAGACCCTGGTTTCCGGATAGGGAATACAACGGCATCGAGCCAGTCCTCAGGGACGGACGACTACTCCCAGACCTGGTTATACAGATTCAATAAATACTGAAACGTGCACGGAGGGAGATGGCGAAGCATCTCATAACGAACGTCATCTGAGCCCGCTGTCGTAGATCCGCAGAGGGCCAGGGCAGACTGAAGTTCAGAAAGAGAAAGGATCGTTATAGGGAAGGCGGAGATGAGTGCGGAAATCTAAAGGATAAGATTCAAGAACAGGCTTACAAAGGAAGGATTGAGGAAGACGAGAACCAGAGCTAACAGAAGAAAAGTGGGAACCCAGTTCGGCCGCGACCTTCACTGGATCCACCACAAGAATCCCATGGAGGTGGAGAACCGGCGAGACATCTGGAACGAACTTGCCCGTAATCTTGCGGATCTTCTTCCAGATCTGCGGTAGAAGAGTATCGGATGTAATGGTGGAAACATAAGAATTCCAACTCTCACGTTTAGCAGTACTGATGGTTCTTCGTGCCACCGCACTTGCCTTCTGAAACAGAATAAAAGAATCAGCCGTCTGCCGGCGGCGGTGTTTTTTCCAGGCGGCACGCTTACAGCGGACAGCCCGAGCACAGTCCGCATTCTACCAAGGAGCGGAACACTCTTCCATGTGCCCCGGGAGGAAGAGCGAGGGATAGACCTGAGGGCAGCATTGAAGACTGTCATAAAAAAGGAGGAGAGCGCAAGGAAGAGGCAGAGAGGAGAGGTCAGAGAGAGTAGCACGGAGGGTGAATAGGCACCAGTCAGCCTTGGCAAACTGCCACCTAGGGAAGGAAAGGGGAGGGTGGAAAGAGAAAAAGGAAACGAGGATGGGGAAATGATCACTGTTATGGAGGTCATCAAGAACCTACCACATGAAATCTAAGTAAAGGGACGACGAGCAGAGAGAAAGATCAAGACAGGAAAGGGTGCGAGTTCGTGAGTCCACACGAGTGGGCTCACCAGAATTCAGAAGAGAGAAGAAGCGAGGACGAACGGTTCGAGAAGACTGCCTCGAGTGTTTGTCAGAACATCACCCCAGAGGGAATGTCGACAGTTGAACTCACCCAAAAGGAGCACCGGCTCTGGCAAGGAGTCCAGGAGGTGCTTAAGATCAGGAAGGGAAAGAGGGACATTTGGAGGGAGGTAAATGAAACACTGTATACCATTTACCCACAAAAACATAGGCAGTAGAACAATGGATAGGGGACGGAAGAAGTAGGGGGACGAAGGGAATATCAGAACGAATTAAGAGAGCAGTAGAGTTATGGGCCCCAGCAAGAGCTGGGGGGGGGGGGGAGGGGAGAAATATAGGAATAACCACGAAAGTGACCAGGACGAGCACCAAGCATAGGTTCCTGGAGACAAACACAAAGTGGTGTAAACTGTGTAATTAGAAGTTGGAGTTCAAGGAAGTTGGCATAAAATCCACGAATATTCCACTGAAGAATAGACATTATTAAAAAGAAAGGACAGTAACAGAGAACAAGAAAGAAATAAAGGTAAAGAGAAACACAGTTTATTAAAGAATCTCAGGATCAGGGTCTGGATCAGGAGCAGGGTCAGCAAAATCAGGGTTAGGGGGCATGGGTAAACTTAGTAAGGAGAGAGGGAAGGGAGCGAGAGAACAGACCAGAGGCGAACTGATAGGGTCCGGAGGAGGAGGAGACAACCGAGGGGGGCAGGCAAGGACACTTGGAGGATGGGGGGCAGAAATCAGGGAGTGCACCTCAGGAAGGGCAGCAACAGAGGGAATCGGGGGCGGAAGAAACCTCCATATCAGAGACAGAGGGTTCGACTACTGAAACGGGAGTGGATGTAGTGACAGAATCAGAGTGAAGGAGTGAGGAAGAAAGCGAAACCTCCTTACTTGCCGGAGAGGAAGAAGGAGAGGAGCCAGGCTTACGTTTCTGACTCGAAGAGACAGGCGTTCCAGTAACAACGTACCAGGCGACAGACTCAATGGTCTCAGCAGGAGAAGAGGAACGAGAGCGAACAACATGAAGATTGCTGGGAGGATGATGGATATCAGCCTGGACAGACAGGTGGCGTGGAGGGTCAAGAGACTGGGGGAAGGGCCGGGAAAAAAGTGGGGGGGGGGGGGGGAGATGGGGAGGAAGACAAAGGAGATATGGCAGACTGGGTAGGAAGGGGGGAAATCCCAGATGGAGAACTTGGAGAGACCATCTGGGACAGGAGGCAAAGGAATAGGGGAGGAGGTGGTGGGTGTGGTCGGGTTTAAGGCCTGGAAACGGTAGAGAGACTGAGGAAGACGAAGGACGAGGAGAGGTAGAACGCAACATGCGAGCGCAGGAGACGCCCGCGAAAGGGGTCAGACGACGAACTTTGTGTCTCACTTCAGGAAAAGACAGACGATCACTGTGCTTCAAGTTGAGGACGGCTTCCTCGAGTTTGTAGTGCATACACGAGCGAGAGAAGGTAGGGTGGGCTTCACCACAATTGACGCAGCGAGTCTGGGGAGAAGTGCACTCAGACTTTGAGTGATTATTGTCCCCACACAAGGGGCACAGACACACAGTACTGGTTCATTTGAGGACACCGTGCCCGAACTTCCAACACTTATTGCAAAGTCTAGGAGAGGGAATGTACTACTGAACGGAGCATCTGGCACCAGCAAAAATAATAGAGGGCGGGAGGGCCCTACTATCAAAGGTGATTTTTACAACTCGACGGGGCTGGCGGCGACGACCACGAGGGGGGTCGAGTAAACGTGTCCACCTGGAGGACAGAATGACCTTGAGCTTCGAGGATATGTTTAATATCCTCATGGCAATCTTTGAGGTCCCGAACACCATGTGGGAGGAGAACACCGTTCCCAGCAAACACAGAACGTTTGTGGACGTTTTTAAATGGTTCCACAAAGGTAATACTGTAACTTTTGACATAAATACGTATATCTGACATTCTTAAAACCAAAGGATATAACTAAAAACATATATTCTTATGACACAGTTTTTTAAGATTTATGTAAAAATTTAAAAATAATAGTAAATGCTATGGTATTATAATGTTTTCATGCTTTATATTTAAGAATAAATAATTTTCAGTCAACATTTAGTTTTTTTTGTTTACTTTCTGTAAAGCTATCCAATTTACGTTCTTATAACATAAATATAACATTTATATGACGTCAGTATAACGTTATTTACACGACATCATTACGTTATTATGATGTTATATTAACGTATAATTCCTGTGTGAAAACCAGAATATATATTGAACTTTATGTTTTAAACATTGTAAAGTTATCATAAAACTTGGATTAGACGGTAAGCATGCTTTACTTATGAAAATATACAAACAAATCAACAAAAACATTTTAACATAAAAAACATAAACATAACATAAATTAATTGCATGCATGGGAGTTAACTGGAACTCTGTAATATTGCATACATGAACCTTAAGGTACAAACCCAGTGTATTTACTCATACAGTTCTTTCCTAAATCTAAATTTTTCCAATTTTTACACTTTGTTTCGAGTTCTGTCTTGTGTTGCTACTTTTAATACCCCATTAATGTCCCCTTTGTTATGTCCATTCATCCCATTGTGCACCTCTACCATATATCACTCCTAATTCTTTGCTTTTCTAGAGAATGTAATATAAGCTTTGACAATCTTTCTTCATATGACAGGTTAACAGGTAGAACAAAGATTACCATTTATATATGGATAACCATTATAAGTCGGTTTGAATGAGTGAATTGCTGCTTGAAGATAGGTATATACACGTGTGGTACTATCAGATTGCATCGTGGTGAGCCTAAAACCCTTCAGATCCAAGCAAAGGGTAAAATGCCAGCAGATACAATTGCGAACACATTGATACCAAAATGAAAGACATATGACGAGAATTGAGGTAACCAAAGTGAAAAGTGTGTTCACATTACATTGCACTAGAGTGCTCCCAGGTTACTTTCTCTCACTTTCTCTGTTTTGTGTGGATGGTCCGCCGTGCTTTCATCACGTCAGCGGGTGGAGCACGCTGCTGTTTTTGACATTTCATGCATAAATTCCGGTTGGAAATTCTATTGCGAACACATTGATACCAAAATGAAAGACCTAGGATGACAATTGGGGTGACCAAAATGAAAAGAGTGTATACATTTTATCGCTCTTGTGCGCTCCCTGGTAACACGCTCTCGCTTTCTCTGTTTGTTGCGGATGGTAAGCCGGGCTTTTGGAGTTTATATGCCTTTAGTCCTGTAGAGAATTCTATTGCGAACACATTGATGCTAAATTGAAAAACCTAGGATGAGAATTGAGGTAACAAAGTTGAAAAGGGTATACACTTTTCAGTATTATCACGCTCAGCTTTCTTTTTCTGGTACCCTTGGCCTACATTCATCTTGTCGGCGGGTGGAGCGCGCTGCTGTCTTTGACATTATATGCACATAGTTCTGTTGGGAATTCTATTGCGAACGCATTGATACCAAAATGAAAGACATAGGACGAGAATTAAGGTGACAAAGTTGAAAAGAGTATACACTTTTCAGTATTTCCGCACACTACCAGGGAATGTCCAAAAAAAATGGAGAGAGTGGAGGGGTAACTTGCTCAAAACGCGAAATTGTTTGGGGAGATTAACTTTCGTTCAATACTATTATGCAAGAGGAGCGACACATCTATGGTTCATCCAATAAAATCAGCAGACTTCTAGATGTTACTACTGCTCGGCTTAGACTCGGTTACAAGTATTTCTGGGAATTCTCATTATCTGCCGATGTAGACCTGACCAAATGTTAACTGTCAACAAAATTATTCGCACACCCTCCGTCACTATGTGATAGTGAATTCAGAGACAATTTTATAACCAATGTACCAACGATGTGTCAATATTTCATTCAAAATTATCTGGTACCAGAAATTTTAGCCAAATATCCCCAGTTTGCTAACTGTAAGTAGTAACAAAGTGATTGTAACCTATCCACCGCTGCCCACTGGATGGGGGGCGGTGTGCAGGACAAACATATCAATTGTGACACTAGCTCTCCACATATGTCAGTTGCTTAATTTAGAAACTGTACTTGTGATCGATCTCGAACCCATTGTTGATGTGACGACTTATACTGAATTTTGTAACTAGCTCATCAAGATTGTAACTTGCTTAGCTAAATGAATTGTGGGGTTCAGTCCCTGAGCCCATTATGTGCCTCTGCAACCCTTTCCACTACCGCCCACAAGATGGGTATGGGATGCATAATAAATGAACTAAACTAACTTTAAGGCATCCTGAAAGAAAGCTTGGAGGGTTTGAAAAATTGCAGAACGAAGCCGTGAGGATAATCCTTGGGTGCCCTCGTACCACAAAGATACTTAATATGAGAAAGGAACTTAATATTCCGAGCGTTGTTTATCGTGTTACTGAAAATAACTGTCAAATTGGTATAAAAATGCTTAGGCTAGCTCATCCTAACCCTTGCACAGAAGCCCTCCAGAATTTCTTTATTGAATGTTGAAAACAACCCTCAAGTTGACTATTTCCGTAACAGCATGCACTCCTGTATGCTAATCCCCACAATCACCAAGCCCACCCGAGTCACTCAAACATCTGCCACTACCCTGGATCACCTTTGGACTAATATAACAGCTCCCCTTACATCTGGGGTAATTTATGACAGAACAACTGACCACTATCCTACTTTCCTCATAGCAAACATTGACACATCACCACCAGAAACCAAAAAACTTTCATTCAGGCTACATAGTGAATCAGCTTTAGGCAATCTCTCTAATGCACTTCACAATATTAACTGGGAATCTGAATTTAATAATTCACAGGATATAAACTCATCAACTAACCTCTTTCTCTACAAAACTCTAAGCCTCTACAACACTCACTGTCCCCTCCTTACCAAACAAGTAACTGATAAAAGAAAAAATAACCCGTGGCTCACAAGTGGCATAATTAAATCAATCAACAAAAAACATGAATACGAAAAGAAATTTAGGAGTGGCCTAATTCCAATGGAAGTAGTTAAAAGGTACTCGTCAGTGCTTACCAGTATCATAAGAAAAGCAAAACTTTCATATTATGAGACTAGATTCAAAGAAGCAAAAGGCAACATGAAAAGCACATGGAATACCATCTCTAACATCCTGGGAACTAAACAACACTCCCACAACCAGATAACACTCTCTAAGGATGGCCTTACACTGTCATCTGACTTAGAAATGGCGAATGAATTTAATAGCTTCTTTTCATCGATTGGTGCTAACCTTGCAAGTAAAATCCCACAGACTCAGACACATATCAACACATATCTCTCAGGCAGCTATCCAAACTCTCTTCTCCTCTCACCAGTCAGCCCGTCAGATGTTGTGTCCATCATACATTCACTAAAAACCAAAGCTGGGAACATCAGTGAAATCCCATCCATTGTATACAAGAGCGCCTCCCATATGCCCTTGCACCACCTATAGCTCTGCTGTTCAACAAATCCCTTGAGTGTCATACATTCCCTGATATCCTTAAAAACGCAAGAGTAACGCCAGTTCATAAAGGAGCTAGTGGATTATGTTGCATCTCTGCTTGCCTTGATGACTGAAAGAAAGCTTAAAGGGCTTGAAAACTTGCAGAACGAAGCCTTGAAGATAATCCTTGGATGTCCCTAGTACCACAAAGATACTTAACATGAGGAAGGAACTTAATATTAACTTAATAATAGAATATGAGTGCATATTCTACTGCATTACTATTTGTAATGATCCTCATATTGTGCTTCAGTAATCCAATGTATAACCCTGAGATGTTTTCCTAATTGTACTTAGGATTCCTTGTTCATTATTGTGTATTGTTCTGATCTGCTTTTGTGTCAAATTCTTGCATCGTACCTGTAAACAATTTTTTGACAATTTTACTGTAATTATCCTACTTAAAATCATCTGTACTTGTAAAGTAAAGCTGTAATGTACCTGTTAAACACTTTTTATCAATTTTACATTTAATTATTTCTCTAAAACTCTGTTTAAGAATTTGCTCAAAGATTAGTTTAAGGACTTGCCCGAAACTCTATATATGCAAGCTAGTGGTTTTACAAGATTATAATTCTAACTTAAGCTCTATGTTGTGTCTTAACCCCCCAATGTACGTTCTTGTATATATATAAATAAATAAAATAAATAAATAACGAGGGATCGAGGCATTAATGCGCAGTACGTGCTTCCCTCATCTGTGACGTCACAGCGCCATCTGACGACAGCATAAACACAGGCGGCCATTTTATGTTCCACCAAGATTAAAAAAAAAAAAATAATTTTGCCCCGAGGGGCGAGTTTATTGGGCAGCGCCCAATGTGTTCGCAATAGAATGTTCTACAAGAACATGTATAAAATAAGTGACACAGAGATTATTGATGTGTGTATTTGTGTGGGTGATTATAAATATGCATGTGTATGTATATATGTATACGTATATATATATATATATATATGTACATGTATGTATGAGAGTGTGTACATGTATATATAACATTAATAATTTTGTAACTAGCGTCAAAAATTGTTATTTGCTTAGCTAAACAAACTAGAGAGTTCAGTTCCTGAACCCATTATGTGCCTCTGTAATCCTTTACACCACCGCCCACGGGATGGGTATGGGGTGCATAATAAAGAAAGATATTGAAATAATAAGGGTATGAAATGTATCAACATAAAACATTAATGTTAATGGCCATCAGGTAAAATCAGGTTATTATTTGTAAAGAATTTAAATGAGTTAAACTAAATACGAACTTAATATGTTTTGCTAACGCAAAAATATATTCCCGAGGTATTGTAATTGCAAATAAATATTTAATACAATTATTTGTATCATTTTTTTTATTTTAGATTTCCGTATTGCTTGATAATATATAATAGCGTTTAGATAATGCTAGCGCTGGACATTCTTTAGGCTCGTTGCATGTTGTGGTAGTCGCCGCCATTTTAAAACCGTGTCGAGAGGGACGGCTGCTGGCTTATCCACAAAATCCTGCTGCATCTTCAATAGTTAAGGTAACTGTTTTCTTTTATTTGCTCTTAGACATGTGTAGTATATATATAAGCTTGTGGTGGTAGGCTGGATGGTGTGTTGATGGCCCTGGAGGCGTGTTGATGGCCTGGAGGCGTGTTGATGGCCCTGGCTGGATGGTGTGTTGATGGTGGTGTTGTGTTGATGGCCCTGGAGGTGTGTTGATGGTGGTGTTGTGTTGATGGCCCTGGAGGTGTGTTGATGGTGGTGTTGTGTTGATGGCCCTGGAGGTGTGTTGATGGTGGTGTTGTGTTGATGGCCCTGGAGGTGTGTTGATGGTGGTGTTGTGTTGATGGCCCTGGAGGTGTGTTGATGGTGGTGTTGTGTTGATGGCCCTGGAGGTGTGTTGATGGTGGTGTTGTGTTGATGGCCCTGGAGGTGTGTTGATGGTGGTGTTGTGTTGATGGCCCTGGAGGTGTGTTGATGGTGGTGTTGTGTTGATGGCCCTGGAGGTGTGTTGATGGTGGTGTTGTGTTGATGGCCCTGGAGGTGTGTTGATGGTGGTGTTGTGTTGATGGCCCTGGAGGTGTGTTGATGGTGGTGTTGTGTTGATGGCCCTGGAGGTGTGTTGATGGTGGTGTTGTGTTGATGGCCCTGGAGGTGTGTTGATGGTGGTGTTGTGTTGATGGCCCTGGAGGTGTGTTGATGGTGGTGTTGTGTTGATGGCCCTGGAGGTGTGTTGATGGTGGTGTTGTGTTGATGGCCCTGGAGGTGTGTTGATGGTGGTGTTGTGTTGATGGCCCTGGAGGTGTGTTGATGGTGGTGTTGTGTTGATGGCCCTGGAGGCGTGTTGATGGCCCTGGAGGTGTGTTGGTGGCCCTAGCTGGAGGTGTGTTGATGGCCCTATATATTATATTAGGAATATCAGAGGTCCCAGGACAATTATTGTGCATGTGTAGTATGTATATTTATGTAGTATATTTGGCATATTTAATGGCATTTAGTTAAGGCCACTTAGTGGCATGTCTCTGCACCGTTTCCAGTTTGTTGATATGCTTTCTAAGATATGGGCACCATACAACTGCTGCATACTCCAACTTTGGTGTAACAAAAATTGTGAACAATTTCAAAATTTTCAAAATTTCAATTTCAAAATTTCAAAAAATGCATTTTTATATCATTAGTATTGAATAATAATAATGCAAATAATTGACTTATAAATGATGTACAATTAATTGGTAGGTGATATTATATTATTAATATTTTTTCATTCTTGCAAAGCCTTAACAAAGCCATTAACATGTTAATATAAACTTGATCACCTTCCACTTATTTTCTCATGTGCTACCTACATGTACAAAACCTTATTCCTAAATGCATATTTTGTTCTGAAGCTTGTCCTTTATATGTTGTGTATCACCATCTCTGGAGAGTTTTATCTGATTGATGTATAAATTACTTTTAATTTTACAGAATATTATTGTTATACTGAATTTATTATTATATAAATAACTTAATTTTACAGAATCATCTATCAACGCACATCCACAAGTTGAGGAGGAGGATGTGACCTTCCAGATTTCTCAAGTACTGAAACATAGACCAAACAGGCCTGGTGGATCTAGGTACAAGGTAAAATAATTTAAATTTTTTTTTTTTTTCCTAATTGTCCGATGTATATATATATATATATATATATATATATATATATATATATATATATATGTCGTACCTAGTAGCCAGAACGCACTTCTCAGCCTACTATGCAAGGCCAAATTTGCCTAATAAGCCAAGTTTTCCTGAATTAATATATTTTCTATAATTTTTTTCTTATGAAATGATAAAGCTACCCATTTCATTATGTATGAGGTTAATGTTTTTTTATTGGAGTTAAAATTAACGTAGATATATGACCGAACCTAACCAACCCTACCTAACCTAACCTAACCTATCTTTATAGGTTAGGTTAGGTTAGGTAGTAGAGAAAGTTAGGTTAGGTTAGGTAGGTTAGGTAGTCGAAAAACAATTAATTCATGAAAACTTGGCTTATTAGGCAAATCGGGCCTTGCATAGTAGGCTGAGAAGCGAGTTCTGGCTACTAGGTACGATATATATATATATATATATATATATATATATATATATATATATATATATATATATATATATATATATATATATATATATATATATATATAGTGTGTGTGTGTGTGTCGTACCTAGTAGCCAGAACGCACATCTCAGCCTACTATACAAGGCCCGGTTTTCCTAATAAGCCAAGTTTTCATGAATTAATGTTTTTTCGACTACCTAACCTAACATTTTCAGCTACCTAACCTAACCTATAAAGATAGTTTAGGTAGGGTTGGTTAGGTTCGGTCATATATCTATATTAATTTTAACTCCAATAAAAAAAGAATTGACCTCATACATAATGAAATGGATAGCTTTATCATTTCATAAGAAAAAAAATAGAGAAAATATATTAATTAATGAAAACTTGGCTTATTAGGCAAATCGGGCCTTGCATAGTAGGCTGAAAAGTGCATTCTGGCTACTAGGTACGACATATATATATATATATATATATATATATATAGTTATAGTTAGTGTGTGTGTAAATACCTAAGTGTAGTTACAGGATGAGACCGTCTTCCCAGCACTCTTTGTCATATAACGCTTTGAAACTACTGACAGTCTTGGCCTCCACCACCTTCTCACCTAACTTGTTCCAACCGTCTACCACGCTATTTGCGAAAGTGAATTTCTTATATTTCTTTAGCATCTGTGTTAAGCTAGTTTCAATCTATGACCTCCTGTTCTTGAAGTTCCAGGT